>NW_018406841.1:474132-553419 GCF_002113885.1 Mizuhopecten yessoensis
GTATTTGCGCTATGTACCGGCACGCATATAGTGATAGTATAGTGATAGGGGTACAGTACTAGTGTAGGATGGACAAGGATAGTGGACATGTATCAGGGTTGGGGTAGTAGTGTGTGTGGTGGTGGTGGGGGTAGGGGGTGGGGGTGCGGAGAAATAAGGCATTGGGTAGTGATATTTCGTAATTAGGGGGGTTGTGGGTTATGTCAGGTTGGGGTATGCATTCAAATAATACAAAGTTGGTGAGGGATGGAGGAGGAATTACGCTCCGTGCCCAATAGGGCTGTAATAATAATGCGTGTGTGCGTGGGTGTACAATGTAGGTGAAAGCTTGGGTATGAAGGCGGGAGATAGATATAGTGTCATCCCACATCATCCGTACGACATAATATTTGATACATTTTTTGTTTTTGCTCCCGTATATTTTTAGCACGGCGATTAACATCTGTTTGTACGGGCGCTAACACAGCGGCGACTTTCGCCTCCGGGAGGAAGAGCAATATTAATAACCGTCGTTGCTTGTTGTTTTTTTATATATAAAATGCAACAAAATATCGTTTATTGATAAAACTTGATCTGTGTAATGTGACCCGAGTGATACTTTTCATTATTATTTGTTTGTCTACCACCTTCGTGTACTAAGTCACGTTCTGTCAGAAGTTTCAATTCAAATTCCTTGTTTGTAACTTAGTCTAGGGAAATATTTTTATTTTTTTGTAACCGAAAACATGAAATTATTGCTTTACAGCTGATTGTTTTAGAACGAAACGGGCAGATGAAGGTCATTCAGCTTATTGGCCACAATATAATGTTCGAACCGAGATGACAGCTGTAATTTACAATGTTGACATATCATTGAAAAATATGCTTCATCCTGGATTGGTTCAGCTTACCCGACTGAACGAGTGGGTACAAGCATGATTGGGAAGTAAATCTGAGATCGATCGGCGTCCTTCATTGACGAAGCCATGGAAATATTATTGAATGACAGGGCTCTATAAGCTTGATGAAAACAACGATCACGCTCACCACTGGATTTGACAAATCAGAAAATAAAATGATCACTCAATGTAATTTAGCGAGAGTAGCACAATTCGTGTTTTTGTCCTATTGTTTTGCCGCGGTTGAATTTCTGTGCTTCATCTAGTTTTTATCACTTACCAAAATGAAAGGAAAGACGCTGAGATTGTCGGGAGATTGGCAACAAAATATTTCAAACTTTGTTAATCTTGAATTTCACTTGTATATTTATGGGGACTGAAACGGTACCTGGAAATTATCGATTTCATAGAACGTCTGTATTTATGCGTGTATAATACTCTTCAGAAACAAAAGTAATCTACGCTATTTTGTGCGCTTCCGAACGTCAAGTCTGCCATTACACAAACATCGTAATGAAATTTCCGGGAGTCCAAATCGACCGAAGAAGACCCTAACAAAGCGTCGTCCTCCGACCAATCCCGACCTCCCTACATATCGCATTACTTGGACGTCAGGGCCGATACCACGGGCTTCATTCCGGCGATTGCACAATACGGAGACATGTTCGTCTGTGGTTTTCCAAGTTCCTGTGGTAGTTAGTTTCATTAGCGTAGCAATTCGATAGAAATCTGAATTAGATGTCAAAACTAATGCTTGGCAGACATTCCGTATCATATCTGATTCATTTCTAAACATATTACATATTTCACAATATACAAACAACAACAGAGATAAATTTGTAGACAATCTACATATGTTGTATTTCCCCCAAAAAATACACGACAGTATTAATTTTACAGAGAAAACACGATGTCTATTTTTTTTACAGATGTAACGCACGGGGTTCACATCTAGACCATACACGGGGTACATTTGTAAACAAATCGTGGGTCCATTTCTAGACAACAAACGGTACCTAACTATTGCTAGACACTATTTGGGGTACATAAATGGAATGAATCTATTGTGAATGAGGGATCGTGACACCTTAGACCTGATAAAAGCGCCAAATATAAATAGCCAATGACTTGGTATTTGGTCAATAATTTGACGCAATGCATAAACAATGTAATTCTACCACTCAAGGTAGCTTGAAATTGATTACGGAGAAAAAAATGTAATTATCGTTTGGTGAAATTCAAATATGGTTGTCGATTTCACTTGAGTATCGCGAAAGGAAAGTGAATTGAGATGTTCATTGCAGATTAATACATTTCTTATTTTCTTGCTCGCGATGCATTTGCGATACACACAGTTATACAAATGATGTAGTTTGAAGGAGTGTAATAAATTGCACTATCAATCAAATTGTAAATTGTCCAGCTGTGACTGGAATGATATCTCGGCTGGTCATGTTGGAACGAGAAAATGCACGCGAAATACGTGTTATAAACACCACGGGTTCATGTTATTTATTCCATTGTCAAATATTACGACGATTCGATACTGCAACAAAAAATCAATAGCTTGTCAACAATAATATAGTTCATTTATAATATGATTGTCAAAATTGTCTTTAAAAAAAAAAAAAAAAAATGTAATTTCGAAAACGATTATTGACGTTCCGAGCAGTAAAAACAATAATCATTGCAATACGGTTTTTGAATACTGCATACATATTTGTCTGTGTTTGGGTGCTGATGGACGGGCGATATGAGGGAGCGATGAAACAATATGGCAGCCGTGAAAAAATGGACTACAACTCAGCAGATATTATCTATTTGAGGATGATGTCTGACAAATTTGTCTGGCCTTTTTTCCCCGAATTACGTCTATGCGGAATTATAACTCATTTGTCGTTTATCTTCCTCGTAACGTATAATATAAGTCCTTTACTTTTCCGGATATGTCAGCGTTCGTTTCATTTGTTAAATCGTTATAGAAATCGGACGAACAGCTATAATAATTAGAAAAGACAGATAACATGATTATTGAATTTGAATTTTTTGTTACCGATCAAAACAAATGGGAGACAATTCATTTTGACAACTGATATATTGTATTCGTTGGCATATGTCATACTGCAGTCAAAGGATGGGAAATATTTGAACAATAAAGAAAATATTATGAGATTTACTGTGAAATATTGCCACCGGATCAGTCGCTATATACTGACACAGTATGACCAAAAACGGATATTTTATATCTGAAGGATAATGAATGGAAGCACTTGCTTTAAAAGCAGGAGGTTCGGATTTTTTTATTTTTTTTAGAATCATTTCTGTTTTCTGTGTCTTTTGCTGAGGGTCTCTAAAAATCATTGGAAGGTTTATCTGTTTATTTTCTTTCTAACTTTTTATAATATTTTTACTTCTGGTGTATCCACTCTTTAGTAGGTCCCTTAGTGACGTCATTGAGTAAATAGGTCATAAAGACTTATCATACATGTATCTACGAGTTTCTTGGGTAATACAGTTTATAACCTCTCATAAATGGCTTCGGTTAACAAAGGCCACTGAGATGCAGAAATACATGTATTATTGACATTATTTTCTTCAAATCTCCAAGTTTCATGGTTGCTCTTCGGAAGAATTAAGTCTCTCGGATATATAGAACCCATATACGACGTTTCTATGTCTTCATGAAATTCTTCTACCAGTGGTCTCTCAGGAAAACAACCAAAGACGGATATTACGTGTATGTATGAGCTCTCATTACCAGAAATCTCTCAGGAAGGATCCCCCAAAAAGAGGTCCGGTGTCTCAATGGACTCAGTGCACCATGGTCCGTCGGATATCAACCAAGAACTCCGTATTTCGAAAGGACCCGAAAATGGGGGAGCAGTGGTAATCGAATTATTTTCTTTAATAACTTATGCTGGCAAAGGGAAAGAAAGTGACGTCATTTTTTTATTGATAGGTAAGGTAGGTTATAGCCGGACAGCGATGAAGGGCACGTAGTGGGATGGCGGTCAAAATTTCAAATTTTGTTTTATATATCTCAACAACTTTTACTTACAATGATGTACAGAGATATATAAATACAAAGATTCCACGTACAGTAATAAGCATGCGTGGTTATGCAGAGGATACAGTATGATGGAAATGGAGGTGTACTGCAGTTACACCTAATAAATACTTTCATGCAGTAGAGTGGAGGAATGGGGTGACAGAGGGGAAAAAGACAGGTCGTTCATCCCTTGCTATTTAAGAAGCTGAGTTTGGTTTAGTGGGGCACGGAGGCGGTGGTTGGGAGGAGATGATGGAAGTGAAATTATATCTAATTAAGGGCTCGTTCATTTAATTTTTTTTTTTCAGTGGGCAAAGGGTGTAAACAGGGGTCATTTGCTATTGCTAAAAACATTACACATGTACTCCAGTCTTTGAATCGTTAGACGGTGTCGATCAATTACACATAATTAGCTCCAATTACTACGAGTTCACCACAGGGAGCGGTGCTCGCCCTTTAATATCACACAGTTTCAGTACATTACCACCAGGTGACGCTTTAAACTTTCACGAGCAGGAAAAAACACAAATGATTGACTATGGGGCACAATTAGGCCAATGCTATCATCTTTTAATGATTACTGCGTCGACATTAATTGGCTAGCGATCGGGATCAAGTGCAGATACTCTCGTCAAAATGGTAGCATGGAGATTTTATTTTCATTAATTTTCTCTGTGTGATATTTTTTGTAAGTGATATAAGCGACAATAAAAGTCCAAACACATAAGGGCGAACAAAAAAATATACAGTGAAATTTGTTCCAATAGCATTCATATCGGTTTATGTGTAAAAGTAGAGAATGTGAACTCTTCAATACCACTCAGATCGCGAATATCTGTATTAACTTGCCCCCTTAAGGCAGACAAAATTGCATCTTTTCGCATTGATAAAAGTCAGTATCAATATAGGGTTATCTTAAATTAGTTTGCATAATTCAGTGTAATTTACGTTCCAATCGCATTCAGGAAAGGCGAGAACTGTTTGAACATAGCAAGCATGACTCTGGGGATCGCGAGACCAAAGACCTGATAAAAGCGCCAAACATAAATAGCCAATGACTTGGTATTTGGTCACTAATTTGACGCAATGCATAAACAATGTAATTATAATACTCAAAATAGCTTGAAATTGATTACAAAGAAACAAATGTAACTATCGTCTGATGAAATTCAAACATGGCTTTCGATTTCACTCGAGTATCGTGAATGGATTACATGTAACACTTATTTGAGTGCATTTATAAAAAAAACCTTGGGAAGATCAAAATTTTAACAGAAATTAGATTTTAAAAAATTGAACATATACGAGGCAAGAAATTCGTAATTTCATATTTTTCAAAATCGTTATATAACACGAAAAACGCTTTAAAAACTTCTTACTTTTGGGTAAAGTGGAAAGAAGAACGCTTTTACATGTCGTTTAATCGTTTTTCGCTATAGCACGAAGAAGGTTATAATTCCTTTCGAAAATTGTAATAATGCGAAAAAAATCGCAATAGTTCTTCTACAAATTAAAGTACAAAAGCCTTTTTAGAACTTCTTTTGTGCAGAGATCATATTAGGAAAGCTAGCAGACGTGTTTTTCTCTCGTTTAACGTTGGGCTATGTTAGAATACGACAAGGGTGTTAAAAAAGTTAAAAGCAACTATCATTTTTTTATACATATCATCGCCAGGGACGACGAGAGACGATAAAACGTATCGCTTGTTGTCATCGGCTTATCGCTTCTCCGATTTCAATTCTGACACTATTACAGACAGTCTGTGAGCGCAGACTGTACACAATTGAAATTCCAAACACCCGTGAAGTTGAAATTCAAAACAAAGCATTGCACAGATTCTGTTCAAATCAATTCGCCCGAACTCTGGAGACAGTTTGGTTATATCAGCTCTAACCAATTCTGATTAAAGGTCAGACGAGTCTTGACAACTGGGACTTGTTTCGGTCAAACCCCGTCTCGTTTTCTGTATGATGAACATTTTCTTTCGTTGTATTCAGTAAATCACATTTGATATGACGGTCCCATATGTGCCTTGTGACCCCCAGGTTCCCGGGGCTCCAGACCGTGGCGAGAACTAACAGTGCTGAGCTGTCATTTTTCCTATCGGAGCAGAAGCAATGCATTACAAGAATGTATTGTCTCAACTCCTCCCCTCCTCAACGCCCCCTCCCCGATGTCAACAACTCGACATTTGTTAATGATAATGACTATGAACATGTATCTTATATAAAAAGAATTGTCCAGATAGTTGACCTTTTATTAAACTGTGAAGGTCAATCGAGTGATGATTGCAGGCTCTTTGTCATAACTCAGTTTAAAAATAATTTGGTGAACGTATATATGCCGTTTCGTTTTATATCTGCGAGCTCTATTCATAGGTCATACATTGGTCATACATAGGTCATACATGTACAATTGGTCTCCGGCACACACACACACAAGCAAGCATACGCAACACACATGAAGGCACGTCCTTAACTAATTACCTTGGATCACTTGTATAAAACATCTCAAAGGGAAATCTTAGACTTGAGATTTTTTATACAAGTGGGCCCGGCCCTTAGCTGTTAACAGGACGACAAACCCTGTACAACCAACCATCAAACAAATGGTCGTTTAGAAGCCAACAGCTCTTGACGGGAGACTTTTAACTTCCATCGTACCAATTTTACAACGTTTCAACATTCCAAAGCCTAAACATTAGGATTATCAATGGCATTATATATATCATGAATTATTTCTAAAATTCTTATAACTTATACGGACATGTTCTTTACCTAAGCGCTATTCATAACATAAAATACAAACAAGTTCCAAAACACATAAATGAACGCTTATATCGTTAAAAAGGGACGTGAGAAAGTGTGGTACATTGTAGTTTTCTGAAGCCATGACACCCGACCCCGCCCCCAGAGAAAGTGTGGTACATTGTAGTTACCTGAAGCTATGACACCCGAACCCGCCCCCAGAGAAAGTGGGGTACATTGTAGTTTCCGCAAGCCATGACACCCGAACCTGCCCCCAGAGAAAGTGTGGTACATTGTAGTTTCCTGAAGCGTAGACACCCAAACCCGCCCCCAGATAAAGTGTGGTACATTGTAGTTTCCTGAAGCCATGACCCCCGAACCCGCCCCCAGAGAAAGTGTGGTACATTGTAGTTACCTGAAGCTATGACACCCGAACCCGCCCCCAGAGAAAGTGTGGCACATTGTAGTTTCCTGAAGCCATGACACCCAAACCCGCTCCCAGAGAAAGTGTGGTACATTGTAGTTTCCTGAAGCCATGACACCCGAACCTGCCCCCAGAGAAAGTGTGGTACATTGTAGTTTTCTGAAGCCATGACACCCGACCCCGCCCCCAGAGAAAGTGTGGTACATTGTAGTTTTCTGAAGCCATGACACCCGACCCCGCCCCCAGAGAAAGTGTGGTACATTGTAGTTACCTGAAGCTATGACACCCGAACCCGCCCCCAGAGAAAGTGGGGTACATTGTAGTTTCCGCAAGCCATGACACCCGAACCTGCCCCCAGAGAAAGTGTGGTACATTGTAGTTTCCTGAAGCCTAGACACCCAAACCCGCCCCCAGAGAAAGTGTGGTACATTGTAGTTACCTGAAGCCATGACACCCGAACCCGCCCCCAGATAAAGTGTGGTACATTGTAGTTTCCTGAAGCCATAACACCCGAACCCGCCCCCAGAGAAAGTGTGGTACATTGAAGTTTCCTGAAGCCATGACACCCGAACCCGCCCCAAGAGAAAGTGTGGGACATTGTAGTTTCCTGAAGCCATGACCCCCGAACCCGCCCCCAGAGAAAGTGTGGTACATTGAAGTTTCCTGAAGCCATGACACCCGAACCCGCCCCAAGAGAAAGTGTGGGACATTGTAGTTTCCTGAAGCCATGACACCCGAACCTGCCCCCAGAGAAAGTGTGGCACATTGTAGTTTCCTGAAGCCATGACACCCGAACCTGCCCCCAGAGAAAGAGTGGTACATTGTAGTTTCCTGAAGCCATGACACCCAAACCCGCTCCCAGAGAAAGTGTGGTACATTGTAGTTTCCTGAAGCGAAGACACCCAAACCCGCCCCCAGAGAAAGTGTGGTACATTGTAGTTACCTGAAGCTATGACACCCGAACCCGCCCCCAGAGAAAGTGTGGTACATTGAAGTTTCCTGAAGCCATGACACCCGAACCCGCCCCAAGAGAAAGTGTGGTACATTGTAGTTTCCTGAAGCCATGACACCCGAACCCGCCCCCACTGTGTGCATCTCATTATTATAGGTGAATGTTAATTTCAAAAATGTTTGAGAATCACAACTCTTTAATATTCACACATATAATCAAATGTTCGAGTGGGCAATAGATTCCCGACGTAACATATCACTGACCAATTCTACCCCGCTCGGACGTGAAATGGGTTACCTGCCCGAACACGCGGGTTTTCTCCGGGTACTCCGGTTTCCTCCCACATCAAGACCCAGTAAGCGCTTTCATCCGGACTGATATAACTTGTTTCATAATATTTTGAAAATGAATCAAGTTTATATGTTATAATTCTATCAATTATCAATCCATATTTTAAACATTAGGAATACCCCCTGGACATCATATATCTCACGAACTATCCCTGAAATTCGCATAATTTATACAGATTCATACAGAACAAATAAAGACCTTCCCATTCTACACCTAAGCTACAAAATATTAGACAAACGAGTTCAGGAACAGAAGAAACACCTCTTTGCGCTAAACTCTAACACAACATTGAGACAGCACAAATAGACACGTTGACAAACAGACACAGTCTGACTGTTTAAACAACCGTTTGTAATAACCTAGCGTCTTATGTTTTTTTCGCGTGTTTGAAAATGACTGGATTTGTCTGTTATTAGCTTGAATCGGCTGCAATGCTCTCCAACGAGTGTTGAAATGCTTTCCTATAACACGGAACAGCTCCTTATTATTTACAGGCGCTTGTCATTCTCTATCAGCCGTCACTATCACCGCGGTCGGAGACAAACTCCTTGTTATGCGTTCCAGAGTCTCGTGCTTTGACCTTTGGAAAACGGTGTTTCAGAAAAGTAGCTGTCATTGTGTGAATTAACTTATCATCTTCTACCAAAAAGTCGAAGTTTTCTGCCAAAGTCAAGAAGGGTGTTAAAACTCACTCGTCTACGTCTGGATTTTAAGTCTTTTCCGTTCAGGCGTTTTGTAAATGAAGTGACACTTACATGCAAGCAAAGATAAAAAAAAAAAAAAAAAAAAAACACCACGTAAATGCTAGTAGTATAGTGTAGATCAATATATATGTTTCTTGTAATTCTGGAAAGATTATTAAACAGGGACCGTTAAGCGCCATAGAGTAAATTTTGAAATTCTATATGGTACTGCAAGTGTTGAATATTATCATAATGATTATTATCAAGCAATCCAAAAACTTATCAAAAAAAGTAAAAATATATTATAACTCATATATCTTAACTGTTTTCAGCATATTTTCAATTTACCAGCTTAATCTATAGGATGTATACTCTCCAATAAAAATGGAGACATTAGAAGTTTAGAGATGAAAGTCAACTTAAATCAAAGTCTAGCAGACGTTTGTTTTTCACATTTCAAGTTTGTCCGAGCTCTCGTTCAGAAATTATATCAATGACAACTGAATGTTTGTCACGGATTGTTTCGAACTAATAGAATATTCTCGGGAGCTGTAACTCGTTGTATCGCAGGTATTCGGAAACACTCGGGTATCTCCGGAAAGCACATAATATATATGATAGGTTAAATGATAACCTCCTAACATCTACGGTAATCTTTTACATTACACATAATCCTAACGAAATGATGTTTGAGGATAAAAATAATTTAAAATTTATAAGAAATAAGAAGCGATCTGTAATAGCATAGAGGAGGCACGGTAGTCTAGTGGTAGGACCATTGGCTCGTGACCGAAGGGCTGCGGATTCGAGTCACGTCACGGCACTGTGTTTTATCTTTGAGCAAGAAACATTAAATTTACTCCGCCTGTTCCAGTCTTCGCAGCTGTAAATGCTAGCTATGAGCGCCGAAATGGCAGCACCGGCTGTATGCTCCCCAGGGAGTTGAAAAAGATATGGACTGGTTGCAAAGGCCCTATAACCACGGATAATAATTTGTGAATCGCTTTGAGACGACCTACTAATTAGGTTGTGATAAAGCAGAATAAAAGAACCTCGAATTATTATTATAAATATTAGAGAATAAAAGACTGTCAAATTTTCCGGAGCGAGCTGTTCCTTTATCGAGACAGATAAACAGTTTAAACACGGAACAGTACATAATACAAGAACGAACTTGTGATAAAAAATAGTGATCCGTTTGGTTTGTGTAAGCAGAAGGCAGAAATATATTCCCGAATAGAAATCTGAAAGAATAGTGTAGCATATCAATTAGCGTCTCAGACGAAACACATGTGCTGACCGGCGCTGTTGTTCATTTCACATCTCATGTCAATATCTTCAACTGGGCGATACACAGCTTTCCCGGAAATCGACGAAACGGTAATTAACCGACTGGAAAACATCATCAGCTCCAATCAATGTTTGGGATTATTGTATGTCATCATTTGTGTCTGTTCGTGTTGAAGTGTACTAAGACAGTCAGCTCTCTGACATGGACAATTGATGTAGCCCGATATTTTACGTTCCGGACAGAGATCTATTTCTCCAGACTGATTCAAGATGACCTTTTCCGTGTCCAAGGTCACGTGATCTATGACTTATGCTTCTTGTTTATATATAAACATCCAATACATGAAAAGCCGGCCTAACACATGTATGTTCTGTTATTCATGTTATTAATGTAGGTTTGGAGAGAAAGAAAGTATCAGACATGATACCTACTCCTAATTAAGTCTGACGCTGACTGGACACAACATGTGTTTTGACCACAGGAGTTCGGTCATGACCCAGACAGTTGGTGATTGAACTGTTCTTTGTTGTGAGGAGAAGATCTGGTATCATGAGACGATAATTACCTGATGTCCTATCGTAATGTCATATCAACGTCATGACATCTTTCATGTAATTTCTCAGACAAAGTTACAATCTCGTCAAGTTCGCGTCAAGTCTTCGCTCTTCTAGCCCGGATGTTTGATCTCTTATGATGTAATACATGTACGGGGCATGCAGTCCGGAGGGGAGGAGATGGTTGACGGAGGAGGAGGAAGTCTGGAAACATACAGAGAATTAGATAGACCGAAAGTAGGATAGAAGCAAGGAACAGAAAGTCAATGGAAAGAAGGAATGAGTGAGACAGTGGAGGGAGGGATAACAAAACAGATGAGCGGGGAGAAAATTCAGAAAGAGACAAAAGATGCCATATACTTGTACGTCAAATGCGATGCTTTACATTTGCGATAGTGCTAACTGTACACAGACCCTGTCAGAAACCGGCCCATATCCGTTTGGCCGTATCAACTCGGTACGGGTAATATCCATTTATTTTCAACATTATGTATTTCCGGTTCAACACATTTGAAAACCACACGTGACTAATTAACACTCAATTTTGGTCATTGACAACAACTTTGATGTTGTACTAAGGTACTTGCAGTGTTCACTATATCATCAAAATTTGTACTATGACCGTTTCCGTTTCCTTTCTTGTATGAACCCTCGACCAAAATCAGCCCTCGGGTCTCTTTTCCCTCGGGCTGATGTGGAGGTTTTAGTGGTGTGTTCCCTGAACGCATACATATTGAGAACAATAGGTAGAAACATCAAAGGGAGGGTAATCATAGTTTATATCATATATTTTACCTGTAGATCTACCTGTGATTATTACATCTCAGTGTGAAACTTGTACCAATACATATATAGTAATAAACAGCACTAACGATTATCATCCGAGATTTTAGCACACAGTTATAAAATCACAGCACTGTCCACTTGGTTCTATTCAACAGAGTTCTATGTATAAAGTTAATTCAACTTAAGTGAATAAGCTTGGATGCTGCGTCTACGTAGGTCATACTGTCGATGGTGTTCTCACGTCTCTGTTTCAGTAGGGCAAGGCATGTGTTGAGGTATCTGTACTTCCTGGGTCGGGGTCATTTGGTTCCTCCTGCGCGTCGTTGAAGTCTAGTGATCTCGTTTGTAGCCTGTATGTCCTTGAATGTCTGGATGATGGTAAATATATTCGGATGGGCGTGGTGTACAATCTTTTTCAGCTTCCCGTGCCAGGCTTCCAAATTGTTAGTTGTGTGTGGTCCGTCGGTATCGTAGTGGTTCCAAACCGGTTGGTCTCCATCTATCCACTGGTCAACAATGTAGTCTGTGAATGGTGTAACGTCTGCTGGTAGGTCGGCGTCCTCGATGTCCTCTAATGCTCGAAACCAAACATCTTCAACTTTGTGCTGGGGTACAAGAGGCAAAACAGCTGCGCAGTGAACCAGTCTTCTAGTGTCCTCATTGTCCCGGTGGGGAAGTTGTAGTCCAGTCATCTGTGCCTTTCGCTAAACGCATTGAGTGAAGTGGAAGAAGCATCCTTTGATGCTGGTCCCTGGGAAGACGGTGCGGATGGCGTTGTGGACAGCTGTTTCAAAATCGACGAATACAGTGGTTGGCATCATGGGTAGGTTGTTGTCTGTCATTTATGTCTGCAGAAGTGTGAAGAATCTAGTAACGATGTGTTGGCTTTTCCCGGGTAGAAGGGCGTATACGACTGGGTACATGGATCCGTCTATCTCGATGTGTATGGTGTAGATCTGATGGCAGATGCTAGGACAGGTGTAGAAGGTTCCATCGCAGTAGATGCGGTCAGCTGAAGCAAGGTCAGCTAAGTCAATGTGCAAGAAGACATCTCCAGTAGTGGTTTCTGTCCATCTTCCCTCGAGTTCAATGTCCTGGGTTGTGGTTGGTAGCTTTGGTGTTAGCTTGCGTCTAGCTCTGTACAGTTGAGATTTCAAAGTGTTGAAGGTGGGTATCTTCTCCACAACGGCTCTTGTATCATCATCCCATTCGTCGTCGCGCAGTCTATAGAGTTCCTCATTGCAGATGGTAGGAATTGGTCTAATTTCTTACTGGCAGCGGTCAGTAACGGAGTTCATGATCTCCTTGGCAACGTCGTGATCTCCCGGGTGATCGTGTGGATGTTGTCCGAATCCTACTATGATGTTGTTGCGGGTATTGATCGTAGCAAGACAGTTGGTGATGGTGCATCTCCAGTAAGTTCTGAAATAAATAAAAAGGGATTCTTAATTTTGATGACAAATGGTAAAATATTCACAAATGTATGGTATGAAAAAAATCATTTAAACATTTAAGAATTACAGATAGTATTACTAAACAACCATTAATTACTTTATCAATTATAATTATCTTAGTACAACAGAGGAATTGTATAGATAAACAAAGAGAGGAAGACATAAATAGGAGAAATAAGAGACAGGAGAAGATTAAGACAGAAGGAAAGAGGGAGAAAGAAGAAATGTCTATAATGGTTATTTTAATATGTCTCAGGTTTTTGGATAATTCTATTTTTGTGTTGCTTATAAGGGAATATTTATATTTACATAACAAATGCCATATAACAAACAAACAATCACTTCCCTTAAAAAACTACTTCTCTAGAAACTTGATATTCGTGGAGCGGATTCATTGTTTTAAGTTCAACATTGTTTACGCAGACACTGACATTTAAGGAAATGATGCTGCAAACAGTCACAGCGTAAACTGACAATAAATACGGAACGAAAACGCAGGCAGATTGTAACTTCACACATCAAAAGAATAAATGAATTATAACCGCACCATTATGTAATATCACCGAATCACGTGTATATACTATCTTAGAGTTTCTGTGGTGATTCTGTTAATGGGTTTTGAATGCACAACGTCTGTCTAAATGATAAATAAACCTGGGAATGCTGCGCAGATCTAAACAATTTAAATAACAACATCTAAGTTTAGCATGGAGAGCTTTAGCGGCATCCGCTATCCTTGCTTTCGCGATTCCCAATCTTCGCGAAGAATTTCATTTAAAACACGATCACGAAAAAAAAATCTCTAAAATTATATTATTTTCAGTATGTGTTTATTTTAAGCCTGCTGTTACCATGCTAAAGAAGTCTTTATTTGGTTTTTTTCTTTAGATATGCATTATTTAAGAACCTGTTCGAACATCGGTCACAAGTTTTCCACAACACCGGTAGTCGAATCAACGCCCCCTGCACACCTGGATGTCCCGTTTAACGCTGTTAAATGCCCTCGGCCTTACAGCCAACCGGGGCTGGTAGCGATTATTTTACATAAGGGTACTCTTAAATGAGCAATGTGTATTCATTTTTTTTCAAATCTGACAAAATTGTACAGTCGTGAAATGACAACCTGAAAAATACGTTCGTAAAATGACAATTTGCATTGTACAGACGTGAAATGACAACTTGAATTGTACAGTCGTAAAACGACAACTTGAATTGTTCAGTCGTATAATGACAACTTGAATTGTACAGTCGTAAAATGACAACTGGAATTGTACAGTCGTAAAATAACAACTTGAATTGTACAGTCGTAAAATGACATCTTGAATTGTACAGTCGTGAAATGATAAAATTGTACAGTCGTGAAATAATAAAATTGTACAGTCGTGAAATTATAAAATTGTACAGTCGTGAAATAATAAAATTGCACAGTCGTGAAATGGCAAAACTGTACAGTCGTTAAATAATAAAATTGTACAGTCGTGAAATAATCGAATTGTACAGTCGTGAACTAATAAAATTGCACAGTCGTGAAATGACAAAATTGTACAGTCGTGAAATAATAAAGCTGTACAGTCGTGAAATAATAAAATTGAACATTCGTGAAATGACAAAATTGAACATTCGTGCAATGACAAAATTGTACAGTCGTGAAATGACAAAATTGTACAGTCGTGAAGTGACAAAATTGAACAATCTTGAAAATGATTTTTTGCGTAGGTAATGCTGCTAAAATAAGTACATATATCTTAGTGTGTCAATATGTACATGTACAAAAGTGAATTATCGACCGCTTAGCATACCAGCTCTGACGGTCGACAGAAAGCTTGAACGAATGTTGTGTATGTCTAAATAAAATGTTGTGACATTCCTTAAAGTAAAAATTCCTTAATGCTGATAAATATTTAAGATTTTGCAAAGAAAAATAGAGCAGTTTTTGTTTTCTTAACGTATTGCAGCTTCATATTCCGTAAAACCTAAATTTTATGTTACAGGAAGAAAGAATGGCATCCGCCAAACTGTACATAACACAGACATATTTCCTGTCTTAGACAAAAACATGAAAATCAACTTAATGTACATGTATCAAAACAGGGAAAATTATTTCACATCTGGTTTTGATCATAAAACAAATACAAATCTTACGGTTTAAACGTTGTTTCTGCTATTTATCGGTATTCTAACATTTATTAACTTGCTTTTCTTGTTGTACAATATCAAAACGGTAATATGTATTACAAAATATATCGATTTAATAACTTCTTCCCCACCCTTTCATACAATCATCCTTCACGCACCAGTTTACTCGTACACTCATTCTTCACTTCATTTTCCCCTTTTGTTGTTTTTATCAAACTTGTTCTCGTAGGAGGAAACACTATAGATAGCGTGTATTCAACAACTTAGTCATTTCTGCTTAAACCACACATTGCATGAAAAACTGCGCATTGAGAAAAAGTTAAAATTGATATAAAAATGTCAGTGAATTACAACATCTCTTCTGTCTATAAAAAAAAGAAAGAAATTGACGAAATGTGTAGCTATATATACCGGGTCCCGTATTCATGAAATCGTCCTCGTCCTCAAGGATGGATTGTGTGCTCAACTCAACTTTCTTGTAACTCGCTAAAACCATGTCAAACGATTACAAAGCCAAATATATACATTGAAAACAGTTTTCTGCTCTAAGTCTTTTCAATGTTTTCCAAAATCAATTACCAAATAAGAATTTCTTATAAAGTTATAGACGGAATGAGCACATATCACTGCTTGAGCATGAGAACGATTTCATGAATACGGGCCCTGGATCAAGTAAAGATAAGTTTGTCTCATTGACGCAATACAAATACAAACTGTAACGAGGAAGACACCCATTCATTACGTCTTATTTCAATGGTAGTTTGTTTACTTTTCTGGGTTCTACCGGAAACATTATGACGGGTTTCACACGTGCTGCAGTAAATGAACATTCATGAAGAACACAAGGGTTTACCGTCAAATGCTGTGATATTTGGTTTCGTTGACCTTGTTTTCTAGCTTGACCTACTTTGATTTGTTAACCTAGTTTGCATCCTTGGATGTTTGCTGACATTTGCTGACTCAGATTCAATTTGGAAAAAAATGGCCAATTGTGAGTAAGTCGTACTGTTATGTTTTTAGTTTGTGACTATTTACTTCCTTCAATCAATCTTTGATTCACATCACGTGATCTCGATCGATACGCCACATGTGTCAACAACAACACTTACAAACTACAAAGAAGATTTTAAAACAAGATGGTCGTGTTCATTTCCATCGCTTTAGTTTCTGATCAAGTTGAACCTGATCTTGCTTTAGTTAAAACAGCGACAAACAAGCTAAAAATTCAGAGTACGGTGCAGATTCTAAGAAAAGATTGTCTTGTTTTTTTCTGGTTCTACCACCATATCAAATTTAGTATGAGTAAAGTCAAGCTGAGCGGGCACAGTTCTATAAATAAAAATAGCAATAATGATTGACGGTAGGAGGCAATGGAGAATTATTATTTCTGCATTCATCACAAAACCCTTATCCTTGACTTTCTTTTCAGTGTGTTTTTTTTCTTACAAACACGAAAATTTTAGCACAAATTTCATCCAATTTATTTAACACACCGAGTGCTTTTCTCGGAGGAAATCACATAATTGTGAAATCCGTTGTCTCTCAATTTGACGTAATATTGTTATTTTTCACTTCTTATAAGACCTGCGATTCTTGATTTGTTTAGTGCCATTTTATCAATCAAGATGTATGTGAACGCATTGGAACGAACGAACTATTTATTTCAAACAGTGATTTCATCCCAATCCCTGCATGACTAAAACAGAATTTAGAATATTGAACAACATCTGTCGCGAGCACGTGCTTCTCTCGTGCTGATAATGTCAATAATGCGACACGAGATCAACTTTCTAGACTCGAACCTAGATGATCATTTCCTTACATCAGACAGCAGACACGAACCGCGGTAAATGCCAACAGAACAATAGATTTATAGATTTATTGAAAGAATGATGCCACCATTTTGAAGTATGGTATCAAATTGAGAGTTGTTTTCATTGATTTGGCTTGACAGGCGCCACATGAGGTGCAGGAAATGTTTACCATTTCAGAGTTACTGGTTTCGTCTCCGGTAATTGTGAATTGATTTTAAAGCGGGAAAGGAGGTTTCGTTGATGATATCTTTGAAAGCTTTCTTTTAGTTTTTGTGTTTTCTCAATTCACGTTGTTGTATTTCTTTTTGTTATGTTGTCTCCCTAGTTTTTGGTGCAGTCTTTCCTTTTTTTCCTCAGTTCCCGTTGCAGGCTTTCCTTTTGTTGTTTCTCCTTAGTTCCCTTAGTTCCTGTTGCAGTCTTTTTTTTCTTTATTTTTTCTCTCCTTATTTCCCTTTGTTCCTTTTGTAGTTTTTCCTTTTGTTTAAGCTTTTCCTTTGTTCCTTTTGCAGTCTTTCCTTTTGTTTATGTTTCTCCTTAGTTCCTGTTGCAGTCTTTCCTTTTGTTTATCCTCGGTTCCTATAGTTCCTGTTGCAGTCTCTCCTTTTGTTGTTTATCCTCAGTTCCCTTAGTTCCTGTTGCAGTCTTTCCTTTTGTTGTTTCTCCGTAGTTCCATAAGTTCCTGTTGCAGTCTTTCCTTTTGTTCATGTTTCTCCTTAGTTCCTTTTGCAGCCTTTCCTTTTGTTTAGGCTTTTCCTTTGTTCCTTTTGCAGTCTTTCCTTTTGTTGTTTCTCCTTAGTTCCCTTAGTTCCTGTTGCAGTCTTTCCTTCTGTTGTTTCTCCTAAGTTCCCTCAGTTCCTGTTGCAGTCTTTCCTTTTGTTTAGGCTTTTCCTTTGTTCCCGTTGCAGCTTTCCCTTTTGTTTTGGTGTCTCTTTAGTTGCTGTTGCAGTCTTCTCTCTTTTTGTTTATCCTCAGTTCCTTTTGCAGTATTTCCTTTTGTTTTTGTGTCTCCTTGGTTCCTGTTACGATCTGTCTTTTTTTCCTTCTGGTTTCTCTGTAGTAGTCCATGTGGACTTTCCTTTTGTTTCTGTTTCTCCTTAGTTCCGTTAGTACCTGTTGCAGTCTTTCATTTTGGGTGTTTTGCTCTACGGTTCCTGTTGCTTTTCGTTTTGGCTTTGAATTCTAATTTTTGTCATTGTGTTCTGACGCTGTGGTATTTTCTATTTACCTTAACATTGATATCGTACTCCACCACCTCGAGTATTTAGGATTGTCAGATTTTTTCCTTTTCTAAGTCTTCACATTAATGCACAAAGTGACATTGAATCACTGTGCGTTTGCTGATTTTAATGTTGTTTTATTGTCTATATTTAAATCTGTTGTTTGTTTTGTCCAGATGTTTAAAAAATGCTTTAATGTCAATATTTCAATTTCGGTTTGTGGTGTAGGTTTAAAAAATATCTTTATTTCTTGTTTGTTGTCTGGGTTTAAATTGAGATTTGTTGTTCAGATTTGATTCTTGATTTGAATTACTTTTGTCCATATTTTTGAATTTTGGTGTCCAGCTTAAAAGATATTTTGTTGTCATTATTTGATTTAGTCATCATCACCAGTATTTGACTTTCAATTTACCTTCAGTATTCGAGTTTTATCTTGCTGTTTGGATTTTATTTTCGTTTATGGCTTGGTTTGAATTTCTTTTTGTTGTCCATGAATTGTCCATGTCTGTCACGATGACTTTTAGAACAATGCCACCCCTGGATATCCAGTCAGGAAACATTATCAGTCGACTTTCTCTCAAGCAAATCCACGAGGATCAGGCGATAAAGCCTGATTTTAGAGATGAGCAAAGCCTGTCAATACTGTAAACGAATATATCTAAATAGCATCGCCATGAGAAACAAGAGATGACAGCGCCATCTATTGTACGAGCTGCAAATCAATGACGTATTTACGTTGTTATCCAGACTGTCTTTTCACGATTTGGCAAAAATATTGCCAGGACAAAAGACAAATCCTTATGTTTGCCAAAAGCCGACTTGTTCTTGCCAAGATAAAACTGAGTGAACACAAAAACATAAAGGTTTTTCCATTCTTTTCGTTTCATGGAACTGTTTTTGTTGTAAATGGAATCAAAATGTTAATAAAATCATGGGCTATTCGTGTTTTTAATATCAAAAACAAAATGTATATAACTATTCTTATTGTACTGTTTCCATTGCTCCCATATCAATTTTCCTTTGTTTATATTTTCGTCGATTTTGAGTTCAAAATACGGTATTGTTTACAGTCAGTATTCTCTTGTTTTCATTTTAACGTTTAAGGCAAAAACCGAAATATTCAAGTCGACACCATAATAACGCAACACCGACACAAACATGGATCCAATAAAAAAAAAATAAGGTTATCTTGAAGAGTGATTGGTTGTCTTCTGCACTACATAGCGATATAAGACACACTGACTAGTTTGGTTCATAAGGTTTAATGTGTCCTTTTAGTGTATTGTTGGTGTTTGTGCTAGAGGCGGTTTGTTACTGCAATAGCGAAGAACTGATGTCCCCTTTGGAATTACACCTCATTGAAATACAATGTGCCATCCCAAGGCACCCAGCGCAGTTCTTCACCCGGTCCCATTCTACTGATACAGTCGTATAACGGGTAAACTAACCATTGCGATTAGCATGAATGGTGAATATTGACCATGGAACAAGTAGTGCATTTACCATTTTTAAAAACGTTTGTAAGACCGTGCCTGAAGAAAAAACTCATTGGCCTTATGACATGGACGAACCTTTTGCATAAAAGCCAGCACTGAAGGTTCCAAAGGAGACATTATGCAGTTTTTAGACAAAAAAATGGAACTAAAAATACAGAAAGAGTAGGAAAGATATCATCCCAGCTGTTACTATTGGGTACATTATACATTATTGTCGCCAATGTGTCATTATACATGTACCGTAATGGCACGTAGAGGAATCTATGGTATAAAAGGGGTATGTGGATTGTTCTTTGTCTTTTGGTCCCTCCTTCTTGACCAGTCAGGTGTGGTTGTTCCTATCTCAAGCATACCTGTCTGGTTTATCGAAACAAGTAAGCCCCCGGCCACTGCAATGTTGCAATCCATTGCGGGAGGAGGGATGGGTTTGGTTTGTTGTGCTTTACGTCCTTTTAACAGCTATGGTCTTTTAAGGAAGTGTCAAGTTTTGTTGGTGGAGGAAAACCGGAATACCCGGAGAAGAATCCACCGCCCCACATTGGACTCGAACCCTCAACCGAGTGGAAGAGGGCTAGTGTCACATGTAGTAGGCAATCAGACGTCTTAACTTCTCCGCCACCTGGCCCCGGGGGAGAGAATCGGTTGGAAGGCGGGGGCGCACTGAACATATCTCATATTTTGATGATTGGAAGCTTGCAGAGCAGATTGTATCCGTTAAAGATAATGGGTCATTACTACCGTCTCATTTGTGTTTACTAATGCTCTGGGTGAGACTACGTTCAAACATCTCACAATACATTAGTAGTGCTGTACCTGCTACAACAGTTGTATTGTAAAACAAAATCGTTCTCCTGAATGAAACCCAACGTTTAACTAAATCATTTTCAGAATCAGTGAATGCTTGTTATATTATACCGCTTTGAAATTAAATGTTTTATAAATAAACACAATGCTTCGTTTAATTTGAAATTTTGATATGTGCTTTGTAATACAATGAATTTATTATTTGACAATGGGTAAAACGCTTTTTTGTACTATTCAATTTCTATCTATAGAAAATAAAATTATTAACATGCTATTGTTATTACAGAGGTATATAAATAACTGTCTGAATATGCTAACTTCAGATAGCAGATTATTCACTAGTGAATCAAGTGATTTAAGAAGATAATTGTTGTCAATCGCTGTTTCCCAAACAGACAAGGAAAGGAATGTTTGTTGATATTTAGAGAAATTACACTCCAAACATCTCAACTAGCGGTGTTCTGGTTAAGTTTCATTGGTTTATAATGTACCAAGAGTGAGGACAATTCATTGGCTGGTTTGAGTTCTCCTACCTAGACCCAATCGTTTAAAGTATGATAAGCTTTTTCAATCGTTAGTCCAAACTTTCATTGAATGATTTAAAAAAAAAAAATGGAAATTTACAAATATAGTTGTGTGTTGCATTAAGAGGGTCATGCTGAAATCCTCAACATGCCATTTTATTAATGAAATTCGCATCTTTTTTGCAAATTTACCATATTTAGACATCTTACATTAATTTTGTGTTAAGCTAACAATGGCCTGGACAATTGGGTCCTGGATTTACAAACATATGGTATAGCCGAATCAATGTTCTGTTACGTGGCCACTGATACTGGGAGAACATTACCCCCGACGGTGAAATGACGCTGTATTGTTTACAGAAACATGTTCTATCAGAAACATAAGTACTGCGGTGTTTCTCTGTACGTTGTTCACTAAAGAACATAAGTACTGCGGTGTTTCTCTGTACGTTGTTCACTAAAGAACAAGGCATACTTCTTATAAAAGGTCCAGTGAGAGGGAATACCGTTTAAAACCTCGTTATACTGACATCGGTATACCGTTTAACCTCGTTATATTGACGACGGTATACTGTAAAACCTCGTTTTACTGACACCGGTTAATCATTAAACCTCGTTATATTGATGACGGTATACCGTTAAACCTCGTTATACTGGCATCGGTATACTGTTAAACCTCGTATTCTTACATCGGTATACCGTTAACCCTCGTTATATTGACGACGGTAAACTTTGAAACCTCTTTTTTCTGACACCGGTTTATCATTAAACCTCGTTATACTGACACTGGTATAACATTAAACCTCGTGAATTGACGACGGTATACCGTTAAACCTCGTTATACTGACGACGGTAAACCGTAAACCTCGTTATACTGACGACGGTAACTGTAAAACCTTGTTATACTGTCTGTGTTTTACCAGAAAATGATGTGTTATCAAGGGGTTCGCTGAATTAATAACAATAAAGAAAAAGGAATGGAACATATTGGCGGTAAGCGCGATGGCAAATGAAATGAATGGCAGTACATACATGTTTTATCGTACAACAGTTCTATCACCAAATATACGAAATTTAATACGTATACTTCAGTCCCGAAAAATAAAAGGAACATGTATATATTTTTTTCAAACGAAACAATTTGATTTTTCAATATCTTCAACGCGGCATACAAATGAGAAAACGCCCTATGCTAGGGGTTCCACATTAGATTAAATTCAGTGGGAGAGTATAAGCTTACTCTCTTCCAAGACACGGAGGGATTGAATAGCCAGCATAAGTAAATTCACAGATGAAAAAAAAAAATGAAATATTTTGATTCAGAGAAAAGCAATACAGAATAAAATTGAATAAAAAGTTCAATTCAATAAATTTTATTTTTATTTATTTTTTGTTCCTGTTGCATACGCATGGTTTTATATTAAGTAAATATGAACATCCTAAACGGATAAAAAGATAATAAATAAGTCTGTATCAGTATCCACTGATTTATGGGTGTATGGAAGCTGTCACTTTATACCTGTCATTTGAGTTATAGTTATGACCTTTTAGGACATATTGTATATAGTGACACTATCATTGAGAACGACAATACATTTAATTTGGGAGACACGGCTTAGCAAAGACAAATCCAGATAATAAGAATGTTTTTATACTGAAACACAACACTAAAAGGACATTATAGGCAAGATACAGGATCGTTACATGTTGTTATCGAAGTACAGAAGAGCGGACATGTACGGAAACGTAAGATATGGATTTTTCTTTTTCATAGTTTCAAGGACAGTGCTTGCAATAAGGCGATTAGAGTAACAACACAGAGAAATGATCTGTACATATTCTACGAATCATTGACAACAGGCATCCTACGGATGGACAGATAATGCCAAATCTATCGGAAACGGCAGATAGCTTAAGAGAGCATCGCCGAGTCTTCGGATGTGCTTGTCAGTTCCAATTTGCCTTGTGACGTTGAAGGTCGAAGCGCGCGACGCCAGCTCACTGCCGATGGTGGATGCCGGTTGGGAGGTGACTGGGATGCTTGTCTCTTGGGATTTCTAATATGGACAAAGTGTCCAGTCTGGTCAGACATCTGACCATTGGGTAACGCTCTCTATTAATGAAATTTATGAATAGTTGTTTAATAAACACCTCGTGGCTCAATTAGCATAGCCTATTTGACACGGTTAGGTCAGACAACGAGACTCTGTCACACGACTTTGTCAGAACAGCGATCCATTCCTGCTCCACACAACAAGGAGATATGTTAAAGGCGACTTAACACATAATAATCGTATAAATGTTGAATTAGACAGAAGCATGTTTGCGTTTCACGACTGCTTCCGACAGTCTAAGCAGTAGTGCTAACCCTTGTGTTAATGGGAAGTGCCTTGTCGGGGAGTTGTTTATCCACGGCCTTGTCACCCGGTGTTACGTCTCTGTCCTTTCCCTTAGCTCTGTTTGTTTGGTATTTGAGATCTTTTGGTCATGTCTTCGTTCACAGATGAATTTTGAATATTTTATTATGTATGTCTGTAACCTAAATGCTGTATTGCATTTGGATATAATAAAACTTGTAGTCATAAAAAAACAAAAATTTAAATTTAAAAAATCCAGTATATACAGTCCCCCACACTTAATTTGGTTTCAAATTGTTTTCAAAATAAATTAGAGTTCTGAGCATTTAAAACACAAGGGGAAATAAGGGGACGCCAAAACAAATAGAAAACATCGTTAATCACGATAAAGATATAAACGAAGCATACATGTACAACCAATTTAACTTACATAATCGTCAGAGAAAACACAAGCCTATTATCTAGCAACGTTTTCATTCTCATTTTTTATATATTCATATATTATTTCATATATTTACGCAAAGAAGTAATAACGGCAGTGCAGACAAAGGAATTTGTCAGGTTTTTTTTAAGGCATTATGCCCCTTTTCGAAACAAAAACATAAAATACTCAAATATCACAACATTCAACAGAGAGATGTACAGGCACTACGAAAAAATGTTACAACCTAAAATACAAAAACGAACAAAAACATATCACTGAAAGTATCGCATATTCCCTCGGTAAGCTTACAACCGAAGGCATATTATGGTGAAATTCATCTTGAAGATTCGAGTTCAAGTGAATGAATAGACAAAATTTGAATAAAGGTAGTGAACAAATGTATTATTACATTTTATTATATTTTCCAGTATTTATTTCGTATGAGAAGTATACATAACTCTTTGAATAACGCGGAACTGATGCCGACTTTATAGTGCTACCTCACTGAAACATACTGCCGAACACATCCAGCAGGACACCCCACCCGGTCACATTATACTGACAACGGCGAACCAGTCGTCCTCCTCCTAAATTGCTGAGCGTTAAGCAGGAGTAGAAACTACCATTTTTACAGAATCTGGTATGTCTCGGCCAAAGGACAGAACCCAAAGCCTACCTCACGGGGGCGAACGCTCAACCAAAGGCCAAAAATTGAGGCATTGTCAAGGGAGATATTAGGAAGAAGAAAATTGTTTAGAAAGAAGAGAAAAGATAAGATCCAAGTTTAGTTGCCTCTTACGATCATGCGATTGGGGCAGCAGGTACAATTCTTACGCCCTACATGCAGGGACTCCTTAGTGTGATACCTTGATAGAATACGAAGGTGGTTTTATTTTATGCTATGTGGCAATCACTAGTGTCGCAGGGTTAGATAACATTAGCGTTTTAGTGGTTGCGGATACACCAAGGATATGGGCCAACACTATCGCAATTTACATCGAAACCTGTCTAATCCGACACGCGATTATTCCGGTTTCATATCCAATCAAACCTGATGCTGACATATCCTAATTCATAAGTAAACTACCAAATAATAAGGCCCGTGTACTACAGCATCTTGTCTTATCTGATCAATATGTTTTATACCTCAGGGTGTCAGATTAGACAGGTTTCACTGTATAATGAACGAAAAATCTTCGCGAAATACAAGCGACAATAATATATATTGTGATTGATTTAGGAGTGACTGCAAGCTGTGTTCTTTGACATTGAATAATCAGCAAATACATTTAGATATGACATACGGTCTAATTTCCGCTTTTTTTAATTATCAGCCTTATTAACCGAAATATGACTTTCATTCCAGAGAAGTAATTAGGAAAAGGCTTGTGTATATGTTTTTCTTAAATATTTGATCAACTGTAGTGTTTCAGACACGCTGTCTGCTTTTGAAGCGAGCACTTACTTTGCATTTCTTTTCGTTTGTTTTTTAGGTTTTGATATTGTATGAACTAACAGTCGATAGGTCATCGAATGTATAAATCCAACTATTCGATTCAACTTCAGTTTCATGGGAAGTACATATCTGCTGTTTCTTACTGCACTGGGGTGGGAGGCCTTCCGGAGAATCGGGTTTTTTTTTGCTCCTTTCTTCTGCTTAAGGTACACTGAAAAAAACTGAATTGATCTCCTACCCCTATTGCAACAGCTCTCACCTCCCCACTTATTATTTGGTGGTGTCTTCCGGGGTTCCCGTTATGACCTATTCCGTCTTTTCGTATTGCAGAGTTATCTTCTCTTGTGAGCAGGTATTGATTGTTACGTCATTGGTTTGTGTGAGAAAATGACGTCGTTTTCTCAAAAATTGATGACGTTACTCTCACAAACCAATGACGTAACAATCAATAACTCTGCAATACGCAAAGACGGAATACTCTTTCGAGGAAGTGGTGAAATGGTGATCAGTTAATAATTTTGATCTAACTTGAGTTATTTCGTTAATTTTTCAAATGTTCAAAAGAAGTCTTACTGAATTAAGTTTTTCAATTTAAAACTTAAAAAAATAAACTAACGAGAGTAAAATGTCCAAGATTAACATCATTTTGATGCACTTGTCGAATTATCGATATCGTTGTACTTTACAAACGATAAGTCAGACAGCGTAGGAATTTAATTGGTGTGAAAAGTTTACTAATTGGTATTTGAAAAAAACACACACAGATTTGTTTACAGTTCACTATAGGAATTTATATTTGTACACTTCATTTTTTTTTTATAATTTTGGAATTAAATGTATGCTAGTCAATCTAACCACTTATGTATAAACATTCATTATGGCACTTAATGGCGGATGAATATCCGTTGTGGATAAGTACGAAGTGAAAAGGCGTAAATCGTCCAACGCCGCGTTCCATTTTGTCGGATATTTACTAATCAATGTGATGAAAGGTGTAAATTAACCGCTCAATTAACACTTATATGTAAACATCACCTTTGACTTTTAATGAGTGGCCTGGGAATTGATACGCATGCGCGGTTGCGGTTTAGAACAGGATCGGATCCCTGTATAAAGAGTACATTATCAACAAAGTTCCTCTGTGAATTATGCGAATCACTTTAATTTCGCGAGAGATAAATTTCTATGTGAATTCGCAAATTTAAATTTACTTCGAATACTAATTCCATCGATAATTGATATGAATATTAAAATGCCATCCTCTTGAACGCTAATTCAAGTGTTTGCAACTAAAAGCTACAGGTTTAGTTTGCAAAATAAAGTACACGCGGAAATAAAGAGATTTACTTTTTTTTTAATCAATATCATTTTAGTTCTCAATAAAGTACATGGCGATATTTAATCTGTTTTCGTTTTTTTCAATTTGTTTAGGATTTTGTTAACCTTTTTTTAAGCATAACCAAAGTGGGCGAACCAATAGAAGGATTGCATTACTCTAATATCGGGCTTAAAAAGGGGGAGATGAATGACGAATATCTTTAAAAGTACACTTTTGTCGAATCCTACGTCAGTTTAATTTTGATCAGAACATAAAAATAACTTTATTGATTGTATGAATATATATAAATAAATTAATTTGAGTCATAATGGTGTGAAATTTGGAATCTAAGATGTTACATTGTGCATTGGAATATATTTATTTGACAAAATACATCCGTCTTACTGGTCTGCTGGATTTACGTCAATTGTCTTTCACATATATCTGTTTCTATAGTTCCTTGTAAGCAGAATTCTATCTTTATTCATGTATTCGATATAAAATGCTATTTTAACTGGCAAAATATGTAGTTACGTACCGTCATACATGGATGCGTTGATTCATTCATCCATAAAAACTGATCGTTGTAAGATTATACTATTTTAAGCAAATGAATGATACGGTTCACTTACCCAAACAAATATGGACTAATTGTTCAAGTGTCACGAATTCCTCAACTAAAAAAAATCGTTATTAGAAGGCAAATCTCATGTAGATGACTCTTTCCTTAATTTAAGTTATCTTTCCTTCTGAAAACCGAAAAAAAAACCAAATTTAATATATGGTTAAATTTTATTCCAACGATTGCCTACCATTGAGGATCAATTGTTTTCCATTCACATATATTAAAAATAACAAGAAATATTAAGAAGCGTCCTCTCTTGCGCTTTCCTAGACGCTTACCCTACCGGAAGATTTGATATTGATGTCCTAGTACTTTTTCATGTGTCTCCAGTTAATTCCGCCTTTTGATGATATTTTGACTTGGTGTTTCCGACTTTGAGTTCGAATTGCGTTTCGCTGATACTCTGATATTGTTTTGGGTTGTCCCGCTCAAACGCAGAGGTGCATAAAAACATATTTATATATTATAACCAGTTGCCCACATTTTGAACACTACAGAATGCCAACCATGCAAGTGAAACATGTCGAAACGCACACGTTGACTGTCTTGTTTTCTAAGAAATAATCAATATTGTTACGCTGGAAGAGTGGCGTAAAAATTGTATAATTTTTTGAACTGTGATTCAGTATTTATGTCAACGCCAATAAACATGCATCTACGAGTTGGGGATCGTTAGTGTGTCGAATTGTCAACATCTATCGTTATATCGCAGTATTTGTATGCTAAGGGTGACACAAACACCAATTTAGAAACTTGGATTGTAAAGGATAACAATTTCTACAAGAATATTTTGCACAGCGACTGACTTATACCGAAAACGACATCGGGTACATACGTACTGAGGAAAAGTGCTGTCTGTGATGGCTATAAGTTTCAAAAGTATTGATTTCTTGTCTAACATATTTAAGTTGCTTTGAAATAACATTTAAAAATATTGAAGTGTTACTGCAAAATGACAAAATCCGAGCTAAAAGTCGACGTGAATAGACACGACAGGAATTGTAGTCACGAACCACCAGAACATCAAGAAAAACGAAATCTGAACTAAAAGTCGATGTGAAAAGACACAACAGTGACGTCAAAAAACCAACAAAACATTAAGAAAAAATGAGAGGATGTTTTCTAGAAAGAAAAGCGTTGCCTATACAATATGAAATAAACCTTTGCTGAAGTTTTGATAATATGTGTAGGCTTTTTCTATTACGTATGCGTGCACCAACACATTCGACAAGACTGATATGATAGACTTTATTGTGTGTCACGTGATACCCTTGTTGTAGGTGAATACCAATGACGTAAAGCACTGCATACTATGACGATCTGACCGTGGGGCGATGTAAGCTCGTACTCTACCCTAACTGTGACATTGAAAAAGAGAAAGACGCTGTCCACAAAGTAATATGTCTGTTATTAAATGGTAATTCTGATTCCATCAGATCGTGGCACACATAACGGTAAGGTAGCCATGAATTGTTAGATATTGACGGAAACATAAAGATATATGACGCACATATTTCAAGAGTATGCCAAAATCTACCGATATTTTACTCGTGAAAAAATTCGATATTCTGTCATATTCGTGAAATCTGTATGGCATTTAATAGGAACATCATTTTATTTACTCCATATGTTTTTTCACAAACCTCACTTTTAACGTATAACGAAGCACATATCGTTTCATTGTTGTGTTATTTCGAGAGAAATGCTGAAGAAGTGGTGCTTAAACTTCGAATATATATGTCTGTAAGTTCTTGAGAACATGAAAATTGACGCAAAAATACATTAAAGAGTGTTTTACGGGACGATACCCAAGAAGGATAAAGTGTAAGAAAGTGATTCCATTTACTGTCATCTAAGTTTTCCCGTTGTCTATAGACGTCCGATAATCCTATTTATATAATGTATTGTATATATCAGACTCTTTCCCCTTTAAATCTCTTCCTCGGGAGCTCTTAGTCATCTTAGCGTCCTTTTCTGCCATGTTTACGACTTGTCTACCGTCATGTGAGTCTTATTCTGTCGGCGGATGACTTCATTAGGATGATCGGAATGTTTATTTGTGTGTCGGGACATTAATGTTTGTCTTAGACTTTGATATAGACCCTTGTTTTCAGGAAGTGTCTGGAAATCACAACAGCGTGTTTTAATTCGGTGTCTGACACCTTCGTATACATTTTTAATGAAGCGAGTGACTTAATGCTGTCTGCTGTCAAGTAATACAAACATCTAAGCAACTGAAATGAGAAAATTGTCATTCAAATTACTTGTAACAAGAATAATTGAAAAGGAATTAACAACAGTAGAGATTGTTTATTGAATTTAAATTTCAGTATTTACTCAATAAGCAGCAACTGTAAACAAACTATTTACCTTTTGACAAAACAGTCAAAACTGTAAGTTCAATAAAGTTCAATTAAGTAAAGATTGGATGAAGTTTTAACTGTTTTATAAAAATACATGAAATACATTTTTTTTTAACTTATCACGTGTTTACAAAACTTTCGATCGTCTGCAATTTTCCGGGAAGAGATGCAAAACGTGTTGTCGTGCAGGTGCTTTGGGCACAGCCGTTTTCAGAACATATAACTTTGGAGCCTTTTCCTTGGCGCATAAAACCGCTTTAACTGTTTTATTTCTCCCGCACGTGTGAACACTTGGGAGGGAAAAACTTTCCAATAAGTAAACATCTTTACGTAAGAAATAAGATAATCCTCCAAAATTGATGTTTTGTTCGAAATACTTTAATAATGTTGTTTCTCTGATAGCGATATTGCACGAGGTCGTCAAATGTCAATGAAATGTACATTTCACAAAATACAGGACTATAAAATAGGGTTGATGGCGTCTTAAGTGATTGCATGTTAAATTCGTACTGGAATCTTTTTGGAACTTGCAAATAAAACCGATCTGTTAGTTTAATCGCTTACATTGCCGTACTTTATGTATTTAGAAAATCCCATGTGTTTAATCTTTCTATATTTACGATTAAACTCTAAGACGTAAGTGGTCTTGCTAATATTCGACCGCCGCGGTGTTGTGAAATAAACACCTGAAACCTATAAAATTGATTCGGTTCTAGCATTCCCTGTCTGATAATACGTGCTGGAAGTGAAAACAAAAATCAGACGGTTTGCTTGTAGATTACCTCTTTGAAAATTACTTGTGTGTGGGATTCTTAGACTTACCGCCATGAGGGGAATTAAAGTGCCGATATACTTTCCAAATCGCTGAAAGCCTCAGACACAGCCATATTTATAAGCGTCGTGTTGGCACCACATTGAGCCCTAATCAATCAATGTGTGACAAGCTAATCGGATCGTTTATACTCGATAATTCAAAATAGCTCACTCTCTATATGAACCCTTATTATAATTAACTGGTTCTGAGATAGTAGAATCATTAAACTGTATGGATGGAGTTTTTTTTTTTATCGTAACCTGATGTTGCTTTTTAAAATAAATAATTTGAAATGTCATATAAGCATCTATATCATATCTTATAACTATCGATAAGTGTTTCAAATATGACATTTTATTTTCATTTTTCAAAAGGGGATTTTATTTCAACATCCTTGGAAAAACTGGAAGCAAGAGAATGGCTCAAATATCAATATATTTTATTTAAATCATAAAGTTTAATACATCAATCAAAAGGAAAACATGTATGGATGAGTTGAAGCAGGAGAAACAGTCTAATAATCTTTCTTTGGAATATTTCTATAATAATTTGTTTTTCTTTCTACTCCCTCCTCACTATCCTCATGTTTTCTCAACATCGAAAACTACCAAATTCATCATGACATACAATGTGTCGATTGAAGAAAAAATAAACGAACATAAAAAGGTTTTTATATTGTTCATTATACCCAAAGAAAACATACCAACGATGGTGTGTGGATGCATTTGATTAAATTGGACTTAAGTAGGCCAAACGTAGACACACAAAACTCCCCTCCCTAGCACATCCACTGTTGTTATTCTAGGACATATAGTATATCTATCTTATCTTTTATTTCCGTTGAGAAATACATGAGCAGAGTTTAAGGTCTAGTTTTATTGAAAGGCTAGACACGTCATCTCATATCAAAATCAAGTACGAGTTACACATTGACTTTCATTCCATTGTAAATATCTGTTTTGGGACATGAGTGGAAACCTCAAGGCTAACTATCTTACTAGTGAAATAGGTGAACGTATTGTACGTCTTCCCGGTGACATCAGACAACAATCCTCGCCTAACCTTACCTTTATGTAGACCGGTCTGGTTTGGATACAACCGCAAATAGAGGTTAACATCAGTCCGCAGTTTGAGAAAATGGGGTCTTGTTTGATGTGTCTTTAAGTATCGTTGGCAAAACTGCTGCCGGTGTTTATGCGTCTTTGAATTTGTACTTGAATGAATTGGTCAAAATACGGGTTTCAGGAAGATGTATTCGCGCTTAGAGACTGGCTAACATATTTCCCATACATAAACTACCCGTCGTTACAAAGCGTCGTTCTTTTTTATGTGATTGGAAATAATTTGATTGTACATGTTCCAATGGACATATAAAGATTTGTCAGCAAGTGACCAAATACCGTTTTTCATCTGATAACGTCCGATCTCTATACGTAGTTTTAGTTCCGATCTTTAAAACTTTGGAAGAAAAATGTAATTATGTTCGAACAATCGGGCCTGATTGTAGCCAGTCAAATGAAGGGTATAGTGCTTGAATAATTATCTAAGACATTTGTCCTTACATTTTGTCCTCTGAAGCTAACTCAGCTGCTTTGAAATTCAAGGTTGTAGCCGATACTGTATCTTATATCATCGTGTTTAGAATGTCAGGAAAGCAAGACTGTAGTAGTACGCTCTGCGTTTTTTTGCTAAAACCAGGAAACAACTAAAATTCTAATTTGTTGTCAAATATGAGCATTTATTCAATGCCATCATATATATAATTTTGACGACTTTGCCGACATCCAAGACTTTGCCACAACTGAATGGGGCTCGATGTATTATCTTCATTTTCAGTTCCACACACTGCCAATGAGGGTGGTCGGGTGGTGCAGTGGATAGCGCACTTGCCTTTCACCAAGGCGGCCGGGGCTCGATTCCCCGATCGTACGTGAAAAGGTTGGGGTCAGACCACGTTGGTTTTCTCCGGGTACTCCGGTTTCCTCCCACAATAAGACCCCCACGCTTTAACAACCGGGCCAACAAGAGTGATTAATATAAGTGGAAATAATTTGTTTCATAATTGTTATAAAATAAAGAAAGTTTATATTTATAATGAAATGCAACAATATAGCACGCATATCCTGCTATTTAAAAGTTGTCTTTAAAGAAAAGTTTGAAACCCATTCTGTGTTACTAACAACGTTGTTTAAAGCTTATTAGAGAACTTTCGATGATTTGGTTATTTTTTCATCGTGAACACTTGCAGAAAAATTATAGTACAATGTACAACATAAATTGTTTTAGTGTCGCGATTGAAGCTAATTACCCGTATCAACTTTCGAATTCGTTTCATTGGTGATGCTATGAATATTGGGTTTCTGTGTTAAAGATACGGCATATTATGTCTGGTTTGTTGACGCTGCGGTATAATTGTTCTTGTGTGTTGACATACGGTTAATTTTATCGTTATAAGTTGACGAATATGTGTCTTTCGTCTTTTTGTGTTGGCGATACGGTATATTTTGGCCTTGTGTGTTGGCGATAGGGTATAGTTTTGTCCTTGTGTGTTGGTGATACGGTATAGTTTTGTCCTTGTTTGTTGGCGATACGGTATATTCTGTCCTTGTGTGTTGGCGATACGGTATATTTTGCCCTTGTGTGTTGGCGATACGGTATATTTTGTCCTTTTGTGTTGGCGATACGGTATAGTTTTGTCCTTGTTTGTTGGCGATACGGTGTATTTTGTCCTTGTGTGTTGGCGATACGGGATATTTTGTCCTTGTGTGTTGGCGATACGGTATTGTTTTGTCCTTGTGTGTTGGCGATACGGTATATTTTGCCCTTGTGTGTTGGCGATACGGTATATTTTGTCCTTGTGTGTTGGCGATACGGTATATTTTGTCCTTGTTTGTTGGCGATACGGTATATTTTGTCCTTGTTTGTTGGCAATACGGTATAGTTTTGTCCTTGTGTGTTGGCGATACGGTATATTTTGGCCTTGTGTGTTGGCGATACGGTATATTTTGTCCTTGGGTGTTGGCGATACGGTATATTTTGTCCTTGTGTGTTGGCGATACGGTATATTTCGTCCTTTTTGTGTTGGCGATACGGTATATTTTGTCCTTATGTGTTGGCGATACGGTATAGTTTTGTCCTTATGTGTTGGCGATACGGTATATTTTGTCCTTGTGTGTTGGCGATACGGTGCATTTTGTCCTTGTGTGTTGACGAACATGTGTTTTTGAGTTGTCGCTACGGATTCTTTTTTTCTCTATTATACTTAAATGCTTGTATAAGGTTTGACATAGAGCCTGTGTATCCACGAAATGGTCAGTTTTCCGGGAAAGAACATAACGGTGAATATGACATGTTTTGTAGTAAATCAAATTTAATATTTGATACAGTGATAGCATTGCAAGCTATTCCTGTCAGATAGTCACCGGAAGTTAGATACGAGAACGCCGTACAAAACAACCTCGATATACTGCCCCTCGTTTGATGTACCACTGTGTTTACCTCCAGCATGCTCCAATGTTCCCTTTTCTGGTTTTATTAACAATTCCTCTATATATTTCCTCAATTTATCTCCAAACCCCTTTATAACATCAAATTTGTTCTGTGCCGATGTTGGCGGTATAACGAGGTTTACTGTATTTCAATATAGATCACTGCAAAAAAACTAAACAACGTGTACATGTATTAATAATTTCGTCGGTTTCTTCCGTGGCATAAAAATGCTATAGAATGACAATCCATGCCTGAGGTTGTATCGTACCATGTGTAGAAATAAAACAAAGAGGAAGATGTCCTGGTGTTACACATTAAACAACTCTTCAGAACGGCAGGAAAAAAATCAGTGGAACAGTCAATAAAACACTGTAACGTTGTTAGTGTTATCTTGTTATCTTCACAAACAGCGACACTAGAAACTGTCAATGACTTCTGAAATACCAAAAATACCTTTACTGGGAAATAAAACGTTTTTTTCATGGCGTCAAAATTTAATTAATTTTGACATAGTGTTACTGCTGTTCATGATCACGTGACTTTTATAAATTTACACGATTTTTTTTCTGTAAGGTTATGGACTATTGATTTGATAAGGTTTGCATATCAAGACAGACGAAGTAGGCAATACATCGCGTCTCACGACCATCAAAGGGTTAAACACAGTAGGTCATATTTCGTCTATTCCCGCATCCAAAGCTGTAAACTACTAGCATGGACATGATATTCCAAGAATCAAACTCGAGTTTTTATGACGAAAAATATGTTTTTCAGATCCTTCAAGAGATTGACGAGAATTACGTAAAATAGAAAGAAATACATGATATTAACTGTTGAATGACAAAATATAAACACACCTTCAATAAGGTAATGCAATGCCTTGTAATGTGGGACAAAAAGACAAAATACCGTAAGGTCTGGATATAACGCCCCTCGTTTCATTTACCAATTCGTTTACTGGCAACACATTTCAATGTCTTTTTTTTCTTATTTGCTTAAGAATTCGTTTATAATGTCGCTCATTTTGTCGCCAAACCCCTTTATAATGACAACATTTCTCTGGGCAAAATGGTGGTATTACAATGAGGTTTTATTGTACATAAAAAAAATCCACAAAAGTAACAGAAATGAACCATTTACAGGGAAAGAGTACACGTTTCCTGTCTAATTGAAGTGTGGATAAAAATTCCAGCATATCCGCACACAAATCTGTTTAGGATGGTCGGTGGCGCATTGGATAGCGCATTCGCGACGTGAAAAGTCGTTGCGACACCTGTCCGACCAAACAGGTTTGTCTCCGGGTACTCCGGTTTCATCCCCTTCCATATCCTTTGCACGCTTCCATCTGTGCCAACGAGAATGATTAATAATTTATACGTTGGAAAATCTTGTTTCATAGTTGAAGTGAAATATATACCACTTATAATAATCTTGACTAATTGACCCGAACGTGCAGCTTGATGTTCGACTGATTAATTAGGGGACACTAAAGTAAACGAAAACAGAAAAGGACTTAACGTCTCCCAAATAAATCCAAGGAAAGTATATCTCCAAGTAGTATCGATTGATATACGTACATGAAGCCATGCAATGTTGACAACATACCACCACTACGGGTGTTAATTTCAGGATTAAAGTTCTCTGAGGACATTGTCAATGTGCACGTATTGCCCTAGCTTATACAACTTTTACACCACAGAAAGAAAATCCTAACAGTGATCGTTAACTTAAATCAAAAGTCAGTAACCTGATATGGACCATACACATCCAGTGCGCTTAACAAGATCGAATTGGAACGAAGTAGCAACAAAAAAAACATATTTTTTTAATGTTTTCAAAGGGAGAATGTGTGTTCCTGTATCTGAAAAAGCAAGACATGTGCACTGGTTTGTTCACCTTTCCATCCCCTTGAAGGCGTATTAAGGTAACGTACGCCATTGACCAAGTAATACTCGCGAAGAATGGTTTGCTTTTATTTTGTTAAATGTCCTCTCAACAGCTAAGGTCTTTTAAAGGCGTGCATCCATGTGTGTTATGTATACGCGCTTGCAAGTGTGTGCCGCAGACAGGGTATGTTGATGTGCTTGCCTCCTTGTGATAGAGCGGATCTGATGCCGACTTTACAGTGCTATCTCACTGAAATACCATACCGACGGCACCAAGCACAGCATTCCGCCCGGTCACATGATACTGACAACGGTTGAACCAGTTGTTGCCATTACCCTAAATGCTGGACGTGAAGCAGAGAATATCAACTACCATTTTTACGAACTTTGATATATCCTTGCCTGGGGACAGAACCCATATCCTTCCTCACCTAGGCGAACGTTCAACATTAAAACCAATAGTGAGGTGTTGTCAAGATGGGAACAAGGAAATAAAAAGGTTTTTAGAAGTAGAAGGCAAAAAATGAAGATTTCAACGATAGCAATAGATGCAGCAGATTTATTTTGGTCGCTTTTGTGTTCCAAAGTAGAGGGCAAAAGTAAATCCCCCATTCTGCAGGGTTCCATATTAGTCGCCTCTTACAATCATGCAGTGGGTAACATCAAGTGTATTTTTCTCCATCCCCGAGTGAAGGGGTGACTCGCGAAGAAGTATTTCACATCAGAACCGTGTTTCTTTTTATTTGGAATGTTTTCCGTTCTGTACAGACGATGAAAACAATAAAACGATCTTTTTAACCTTTTATTTTCAACCTTGTTGAATGTAGGATTTGTAGCGAATAGGTTTCGAGTTTGACCCCTGCAGTTTTTTTTTATTTCATTTTCCGTTTTGAAAGCTCAAATTTCAAAAAATTACAATTCTGTATAATGCTTCGAAAATAAAATTATTTAAACAAGTGAAAACGATACTAATAAGTTTAACTTGGTGGCACTCTTTATCTGAAATAAGAAAACGAAAATTGTGATATATGCAGGTAACCTGATTTCTCGGTAAACATGCGTAAATTACTTATTTTATCGTATATTGGATCTTATAGGATTTCTTTCTTAAAAGGCTTCCGAAACTAAATTGTTCACCTTATACTGCTTCTAAACATTTATAAAAAAAAAATATCAAAAATTTTACTAACCCAACATTAATTCAGTTTTATAAAATGCATGTAATATAAAAAAAAAAAAATGGGAAAAGGAATATTCTTGACAGGTATATGTGCCATGTGTGTTATTAATAGAGTCTATCATATGTAGGTATATGGGATAGGGAAATTATACCCAATGAGTAAAGCCATGCTATGATTTAACGATGAAAGAACTTTTTTGGAAATTCAAATATTTAGCGAACACTTCTCAAGGACAATTTTATTAAAAGATACAGTATGTCTGTAATAAAACATTCCAAATATTATGGTGTTTTTTGGCGTCATCACAAATAGATCACCGCAAAATTTAAGGATTTTACAGGTTCTTTTCAACAACATTGTGTTGCAATTAAAACAGCTGGTACGTAAAGTCAGCAAGATGCATTACAATTTTAAACAATTTCTATTTTGCAACAGATAAGAAAAGGAACAGTTCAGCACATTCAAATTTCGATATACGTACGCGTCATATTACAATTGTATAGCACATACTACTACGCCAAAACATTTCCAACATCAGTTTCGAGCAAGTTAATACAATATTATACGTAAAATGGGGAGGACAGTAATCCAGTATCTTCTTATGTAACAGTGCGAAATCGCGCAAACGTGAGCATATTGACTCATTGTGTACAAACAGCGGTAACATTCCCACTGCCAAACATTCCTTACGGTAAAAGGTTTTGAATATCCCCCTCAAAACACCCCTCGCCATTAAGAGTTAGAATATTCCCACTGCCAAACATTCCTTATGGTTAAAGGTTTTGAATATCCCCCTCAAAACATTCCTTGTAGCAATTAAGAGTAAGAATATTCCCACTGCCAAACATTCCTTACGGTAAAAGGTTTTGAATATCCCCCTTAAAACATTCCTAGACATTAAGAGTTTGAATACTGCCACTTCAAAACATGTCTAACCTTTAAGAGTTTGAAGAGTCAAAACGCAAAAATGTCAAAAGTCAGGCCATATGAAAACAGCGTTTAACAGTTCACCATATCAACTCACTCGACGACACCCATTAGGTAAATCTAAGTCTAATCAAAATAATGTCACGTCCTCAAAATAATTACTTCGACAGTAACCACAAAATCACTCACATTTACCTTCACGCACTGAGAAATCGAAATTTCGTCAATGATGTTATGATAACAACCATAAAAAAATGTCAATAGTCTTCTTAAAACTTCATCATTTGAAAGTTTGCGTTGTAAGTTAGTCCGTCAATCGTCGATATCCATCATAGACATTGGTACCCTTTGAGCAACTGCAACATGCAAACATGTACGTGATGGAAGCAGGGATGTTACTATAAAGAGAAGAAAGTTCACGATCGAAAATCGAAATGGTAACGCTTCAATCATATTAATTTGTATATCTGCGTAAGTTGGAAAAAGTAAATAAAGACGCAAGGTTATTGTTATATAATTACACTTGCTTTGCATGTCTGCAATACGTGCCACTAGCCAAATACAAGTAGCGTTCAAAATACTGTGAAAGCAACATATTCACACAAGGTTTGGTTGTGATACCAATGCTATATTTTGTCATTGTCAAACTTTGCTGTCCACTTCAAATAACACGGTGAGAATGCTTATAATTAATCGCACGAGATATTAAGATAGAAAGAGTGTTTTTTCATAATCGTGTCATTGTCAATACAAAAACACTTTACAGTGATGATTAAAATAAAATAAAATTATCTATGATTGATGATCACCAATAAAAGAATTGAATGGTATTTATAATTGCGAAATTGGATAGAGTTTGTGAGCGATCTTTTTTCACGCTTTGCAGCCATCGTCAGGTGGTTACCCTTACTTTTTCAATCCTTCAGATGACAACAATAAATGATACATAACTCTACATACGATTGATATATAGATAGCTGTTGATCTTCATGTAGCAATATCGCAGCCTCGATGATAGTTCGTGTACATATATGCATCAAACATGTTATCGCAAAAGTTAAGTTAATTGCAGAAAGTATCATATTTGTAGTATCAATATCTGGTAAGCGTAGTTATATTCAAGTCTAACAATCGAACGAACTTTTAATTAAAACATTATTCAGATTCGGCAGAGATAAAAGTTCAAAATAATGACATGGAAATAAGAGAGGCTATTTATGTAACACGAGCCAGTATGCCTTAAATCCCACGTATATCTTCATAGTCTCATTGAACGATGTATCATCATTATGCGAGGGACCTGCACGCGTTTGGCTAAGGACATGGTAGCAATGCGACCGTGCTTCTGGAGTTGGAACAGAACTTTGCTCGGCTTATTTACATCCCTGAGACAGAGAACTTAATCTAAGGCTTTAAGAATCCCTGACATTTGATGCATTATGTCATATTGGCGTTTAAGAGTACAACTATTCCGTCTTACTCCCTTCCCCCCTCCCCCCATGTATTCAGTAATTAAGGATACACAGATCACCCTTTATGTCGAGTGTACTTTATACCTAAAAACGATATTTGGGAAAGACGACCGTAACTGGATAGCCTCCAGACGTCACGTGACTGCGAGTAATTCTTTCTGGCCCGTGGTTTCTTCGCTGGGAGATGCTAATGCTCAGATACAGACGAGGTTAATTCAGAAAGTGTGCGCTTTAAACCTGAAACTACGTACTTTAATTATTTAAGTGTTTACTGCACTGTCATGCTTATTGGGTTAATTAGAATATGTACTCCCTTTAGTCATAAGGCCCTGACGGTAATGTACTGTATCGCGGATATGATATGATGTCCAATTCGATGGACGTTCATTTGAAATAGCATTAAATGTCCGCCTGACTGCTGCATTCTTTAGCATTGATACCAAATAATGATAGCAGCGGTGTGTTTGCCAGCTAATTTTACGGTAGGCCTGTTCCCACGAGTCGTTAAACATGATAAACAATATATTGTTGTTTAATCTTTAACGATTATATGTGAAATAAAGTTACTAGTTTGTCAGATGCGGCAGTTAGGGAAACATGAATATCTGATGGGATCCATTTCATAGCGTCGTTACATCGTGTGTGTGGACAAGCAACGTATACAATGATAACTACCGAAATATCTTTGCAGTAAAAAGACCACATAATTGTATCAACCAATGTCAGCCAGGCCATACACACAACACGAGAATATCAAAGATGCTATCTGCAACGGTGTGCACTGATGATCTGGATTAGTAAATTCTAATGTTTGTCATTTAACGAAGTATCTTTTCCTGCTTTTATTACTATATCCGCTGTCACCCCCGTGCACTCTGACACAATGCGGAATACAATTTCTTTGTTTAATTTATTCCCTAATTCTTGTTCTGAATTTTAAAGAGAAAAATGGACTTTAGATCATACTATGTAAGTCCTGTATTACACATAGTCTATGTGGGTAAACAAGTGTTGGTCTGAACATGTGGACTATTATCTATGTTTGATGTAATTGACTGGAGAATATGACGACAAAATGTGCTCTATATCAAAAGTATTATAAGGGTCACAGAGAACTCATTGTTAGGTTTTATATTTTTAAATGCCTGCTCAAGCCTGAACTTACACAAGTAAAGTAAAACAATTTCCTTCGCATATGTTCTGTGTTACCAGAAAGTATCAAAGTAATGTTTACATTTTTCATGAGAGGTTTCCGAAACAGCTAGAGACCGTTCAGCCTACAAAAAGATATTTCAAGATCGCCATTATATCTTGATTTCTACACTCAACGGGCTGTTTATTCCACATTTAAATATGTTCTTGATGTAATGTTATTGAAGATTTCGAATACTACTGAAGATCACATATATTAATCACTGATGAATTTTCAGTCAATTTTGCTTTCGCCTAGTTTTTCTCTCAACATAATAGAGCACATTTCTCCTATAAGGTGTATTACCAATACATATATATCCTCCTTAGGTGTTTCTCCAATAAGGTGTATTACCAATACATATATATCATCCTTTGGTGTTTCTCCTATACCGTGTATTACCAATACATATATATCCTCCTTAGGTGTTTCTCCTATAAGGTGTATTACCAATACACATATATCCTCCTTTGGTGTTTCTCCTATACGAGGTATTACCAATACATATATATCCTCCTTTGGAGTTTCTCCTATAAGGTGTATTACCAATACATACATATCCTCCTTTGGTGTTTCTCCTATAATGTGTATTACCAATACATCTATATCCTCCTTTGGTGTTTCTCCTTTAAGGTGTATTACCAATACATATATATCCGCCTTTGGTGTTTCTCCTTTAAGGTGTATTAACAATACATATATATCCTCCTTTGGTGTTTCCCCTATAAGGTGTATTTCTAATACATATATATCCTCCTTTGGTGTTTCACCTATAAGGTGTATTACCAATACATATATCTCCTCCTTTGGTGTTTCTCCTATAAGGTGTATTGCCAATACATATATATCCTCCTTTGGTGTTTCACCTATAAGGTGTATTACCAATACATATATCTCCTCCTTTGGTGTTTCTCCTATAAGGTGAATTACCAATACATATATATCCTCCTTTGGTGTTTCCCCTATAAGGTGTATTTCTAATACATATATATCCTCCTTTGGTGTTTCTACTATAAGGTGTATTACCAATACATATATATCATCCTTTGGTGTTTCTCCTATACCGTGTATTACCAATACATATATATCCTCCTTAGGTGTTTCTCCTATAAGGTGTATTACCAATACTTATATATCCTCCTTTGGTGTTTCTCCTATACGGAGTATTACCAATACATATATATATCCTCCTTTGGTGTTTCTCCTTTAAGGTGTATTTCCAATACATATATATCCTCCTTTGGTGTTTCCCCTATAAGGTGTATTTCTAATACATATATATCCTCCTTTGGTGTTTCCCCTATAAGGTGTATTACCAATACATATATCTCCTCCTTTGGTGTTTCTCCTATACGGTGTATTCCCAATACATATATATCCTCCTTTGGGGTTTCTCCAATAAGGTGTATTACCAATACATATATATTTTCCTTTGGTGTTTCTCCTATAAGGTGTATTACCAACACATATATATCCTCCTTTGGTGTTTCTCCGATAAGGTGTATTACCAATACATATATATCATCCTTTGGTGTTTCTCCTATAAGGTGTATTGCCAATACATATATATCCTCCTTTGGTGTTTCTCATATAAGGTGTATTACCAATACATATATATCATCCTTTGGTGTTTCTCCTATACCGTGTATTACCAATACATATATATCCTCCTTGGGTGTTTCTCCTATAAGGTGTATTACCAATACATACATATCCTCCTTTGGTGTTTCTCCTATAATGTGTATTACCAATACATCTATATCCTCCTTTGGTGTTTCTCCTTTAAGGTGTATTACCAATACATATATATCCTACTTTGGTGTTTCTCCTATAAGGTGTATTACCAATACACATATATCCTCCTTTGGTGTTTCTCCTATACGATGTATTACCAATACATATATATCCTCCTTCGGTGTTTCTCCTATAAGGTGTATTACCAATACATACATATCCTCCTTTGGTGTTTCTCCTATAAGGCGTATTACCAATACATATATATCCTCCTTTCGTGTTTCTCCTATAAGGTGTATTACCAATACTTATATATCCTCCTTTGGTGTTTCTCCTATACGGTGTATTACCAATACATATATATCCTCCTTAGGTGTTTCTCCAATAAGGTGTATTACCAATACATATATATCCTACTTTGGTGTTTCTCCTATAAGGTGTATTACCAACACATATATATCCTCCTTTGGTGTTTCTCCGATAAGGTGTATTACCAATACATATATATCATCCTTTGGTGTTTCTCCTATACCGTGTATTACCAATACATATATATCCTCCTTTAGTGTTTCTCCTATAAGGTGTATTACCAATAAATATATATCCTCCTTTGGTGTTTCTCCTATGAGGTGTATTACCAATACATATATATCCTCCTTGGGTGTTTCTCCTATAAGGTGTATTACCAACACATATATATCCTCCTTTGGTGTTTCTCCTTTAAGGTGTATTTCCAATACATATATATCCTCCTTTGGAGTTTCTCCTATAAGGTGTATTACCAATACATATATATCCTCCTTTGGTGTCAATGTTGTTCAAGTATGTGCTCTATAGTTTCAAAAAGAAAACAACTATGCAAAAACGTGACAAGCGTGCCTAAATATCACGTTTCCTTAACATATACAAATTTTAACTCGTTAGCATAGCAACAATAATTAGAAACACAATTATGTTCCCAATATCTGGGAAGTTAAGGAAAATATTTAAGAAACAACAAGTTTGAAAGTTGAATTAATTATTTTGATTTTGGAATAATTTGGCGGCCAAGAAAGGCCTTAACTATAAACAGTATACCCCAAAATCCTTTAATTTCAAACAAAAAATTAAAAAAACGATATTTTTTCTTTTCAAAAACACAAATGGTTTTGAATTTTGATGGAATAGGGGGCCAAAAAAGGGTCTCAATCTATACTTATTTCTTTCAGTGTCTATCCTGATAAGGACTTGTTCCTTGTGTCGTAGATCGCTTTGACCTTCATATTACACTCTCTTGGATTTGATGCTAGATACACGTACCATGACAGCTGCTATATAATATACGTTGCAGGCGATGATTACCGTTCCGGAACTTTCGTTTCCACTTGTTTGTCAGTGTTCCGACTGTTCCTGGTATTTCCTTTCCGTATCGACATCCGAGTCCTGATTTCATTCTTGTACTTTGATGTGATGCTCTAGTTTATTTGATTCCCTCTCGCAACAAAGTTACGTACGGGATACGTAGTGGAATCTGCATGTCTGTCGGTTCGTCTGGTAGACAATAATTGCGCCTTCTCCTAGACTGCTAAACCAATGTTAATGAAATTTTGTACACATGATCAATTTATCATGTAGAGTTGTTGTACATCTCTCTTTGGTATTTGTTTGCACCATTTTTGCAAAGTTGGTGGCCTTCTGTGTGCTTTGTCTTTAATATTATTTTGACTGCTCCTTCTTAAAAAAAATCACCGATAAATTTAAATTAAATTTTCACAATTGATCAGTTTATTATGCAAAACACTTGTTTTGTTTTCCAATCCAGTTTAACACAACAAACGCCTTTTTTTTTAGTACTTCATTACTTCATAAAACTTAAAATTCAATACCAATCGAACGAAATTTTGAGTTGCTGGCATGAACAACACATAAATACGACAAAAATAGTAGGATATCTTCTTACCGATATCCCTGCACAAACTAGTTACATGTAATATTTTATGAGAGATGTATCGGTACCCCTTGTTCTAATTTTTATTATACTGACAAAACTACCCCGTCATCATTCCTAATGTCTCAATTGTGACGTCATAAATATGCCGACGTCATGGCTTCACAGACATCGAATTGCATTCAGTTGTCACAAATGAAAACAAAAAGTTAAACAATCTAATAAAAAATAGACTTATAATTCCGTTCCTCTACGACCCTCTACGATACACTCCGGTACTTTTTCTTTGATTTTATTCAGAAATCGTGAGAGAAAAAAACCGCTGGTATAAATGCGTTTATACTTCAAGGCCTTACGTTGATATGATGTCTGGATCAATACTTTAACACATACAACCGTCCTTTGACACCTGATAATGGTAATCATTTTTTTTTATCTGTTGGTGTCAATGTTCTTTACGAATTTAAAACAAATAAGAAAACATAATTCCATGTCACTGTCTCCTCCCAGACGCTTTTACTGAATTCACAAAGAAATTGATATCACGGTGTTCAAGTGTGGTAATAAAGTCACGTGACAGACTTCGAATTCGATAGACCACAAAAAAATATCTTATTAACTTAACTGGGTATCCTGTTACGTAAAGACTCCCATTATACCTATTGTTCCATCGCTGGAGCTGAAACGGCTGACAACAAAGCTCTGGTATGTTAACGCTGGCGACTCAAAAACAGAAGTTGAAAATTTAAAAATTTATTAAAATGTCAAGGATAGAGTTATGTGCACGTACATTTAAAAAAAATGCAATATACTGTGCTGTATGAAGTCTGGAAATGCAAATACACAAAAAACACATGCTAGTGTTATTATGTTAACGAGTCTTTTAATCACTCTTTTCTAAGAACAAATGGTACAACCTTTTAGTTTTACGATACATGGCGCCTTATATTGCCGATTGGTGATAATAATCGGGTAATAAGGTGGCCGGCTGTTCTAGTCCCCGACGTTGGCCGAAACCTTGTAGCTGGAATTTGTTCTTGCGCAGTTAACATGAATATTTTTTTTGTTAAAGAATAGATTATCTTTTAATCCGTAGATTGTAGTTTCTAATGGTAAACAAGTTTTTAGAGGCACATTTCCTCATTTTACTGTACGTCTACATATGTTTCGGACATTTATATTCTTTTGTTCTTAAGAAATATAAAATATAAAATATAAACTATATTTATTTTACAACAATTATATAACAAGTTATTTCAACTTATATTAATCACTCTTGTTGGCGCGGATGTTAGCACGTTGGGGTTTAATCTTGGGAGGAAACCGGAGTACCCGGAAAAAACCCACGTGGTCGGGCAGGTGAGCCCAGTCTTTTCACGTCCGATTGGGGAATCGAACCCCGGTCGCTTTGGTGAAAGGCAAATGCGCTATATCCACTGCTCCACCCGACCACCCTTGTCCTTTAGAACCGCTGATGAGTCTTATAGGGACGAAATAGTCATAGGATGCAGGAAAATGCTGACTTTGTTCTTTGTTTGGCTGTCTGCCTCGACAAACTAAATTTTCCAATACGTGCATCCTTACTTCATATTACTTGCGATAATTTGGAGTAAAAAGATGGTTGACAATGCTGGTGGTTTGGTTTGCCTTTTCATTTGGTATAATGTCCTAGCAACAGCTGATGACTTTTAAGGACGTGTCTCCATGTGTGTTGTGTATAGGTGCTTGAGTGTGGGTACGCAGGAGACATGGTATGTTGGTGTATTTGGCTCCTTGTGATAGCGCGGATCTGATGCAAACTAAAAAGTGCTATCACACTGAAAGACCATACCAAAGGCACCAAGCACAACGTTCCACTCGGTCACATTATACAGACAACGAGTAAACCAGTTGTTGCCATTACCTTAAATGTTGATCGGTAAGCAGGTAATAACAGCTACCATTTTCAAGGACTTCGGTATGTCCCGGCCTGGGGACAGAACTCATGCATTGCCTTCCTTAATTTGGCAATCGTTCAACATTAAAACCAAACGTTAGGTTTTACCAAGAAAGGCACTAGGAAATAAAAGGAAGTTAGGAGTAGAAAGAAAGACAAAAATCCCGACTATTGCAATTGGTACAGCAGATTAACTTTGATCGCGTTTGTGTCCCTATGTAGAGGGCACAAAAGCAAATCCCAAACGTGCAGGGGGTTCCCGAGGATATTCCGGAACGGTCTGTGCCAATTACTAGTTTAAGTATTATTAATCTGTTGTAAAGTCATGTTAAACAATAATACTGTATATCGGTAACGTTTCGCTGCTGTTTAATTCTCGCCTTTTTTGCCCGCCGTCAAATGGGATAACTTATCATTACAGCAAATATAAGTAAAAAATATTATAAACATAGTAATTATATGTGAAAGGCGAAATTAACACTGGGCGAAAATTGATGTCTTTGGCGTTAGGCGAAAGTTTGATTGGGCGAAAAATCGCCGGTACACAGTATAGCATGTGTATTAATCTTTCCCTCTTCTCTGTATTTCTATATATAATTCGCATATTGTTTTTCATTCTTTTGAACTTTTTAAGTATGAGAACCCCCGTTGAGTGTAATGATCAATGTTTGATATAAAATGTTTTCTTTGTCTTGTCTTTTTATCCTCTTTTACTTTACTTCTTATTACTCGAGCGAGCTTTCTCTATCGGGCTTCAATCAAATAAAAACAAACCTCTCGGATTATGAAAAGTTCTTTATACACAACCAATAAGAGTTTCTATGTAACGTTTCGATGACTAGTACGGTATGTACACTAGTCACCTTCATAAGAAAAATGACCAGTGAAGTGACCAGTGTCCATACCGTACTAGTCATCGAAATGTAACATAGAAACTCTTATAAGTTGTGTCAAAAGAACTTTTCATAATCCATACTAACCAACCTGAAGAAAATGTTTAGAAAAAAATAATCCCGGATTTTACGTACTTAATTAGTATGCGCTTTATAACTTACATGTAATGGTAAACATAAAGGTTTCAGAGTATACTTGAAGAATTATGTCATCACATTTTTCTTTCACTTTTCACCGTTATCTTCACGTTCAACTGGATGATTTGTAAAAATCGAATTCACTTGTCAAATTTATTCCGTGACCATATGAATGTCAAATAAATGGGCTTTAAATATGTCTATTTTCATTCCGATAGCTTTGAAAACACGTGTTTCACAAAGACAGCTATTTGTTACAAACGTCACACCTTAAACGAAATGCCGTAAAAGGTATATTACATGTACATTATTTTGCGTCAACATCTGACGTTATGTCTTTAGAATGTGCCTTCTTACTATTTATTACATGCTTACAAATCAGCCCGCAAAACCCATATCAAGATAGTAGTTTTTATTAGTAAGTATGTAATAAACAGAATATAACACGCCTTTTTCCATATCACACCCAGTATCAACCCTCGACCAATATCAGCCCTTGGGTGTGATATGGAAAAAGGCATGTATTATTCTCTATGCATTGCTAGTTGTTATTTTACATAACAAGGTGCCCGTCTCTGCTGGAAGACGCCCTCGATGTTAGCCGTAACGTTGTAGCTGGCATTTCTTCCTACACGGTTAAGATCAAATACTAGTCGAATCACAAATCAGTGAGGAACATTATGAACGGTTTTATCGGCATCTTTGCCCTTTTCCTGACACTTTAGACAATGACTTTCATTGTATTGACCTATCGTATGCATGATGAGTCTGATGGCCAAATGGTGAAGTAAAACTTTGTCGGGTTTCCTGTATCGGCGTATAATTGTATCTCTGCCTTGAACGTATCTCTACCTGTATTACATATCTTCTCTTAGTGTATCTCTGCCTTGAACGTATCTCTACCTGTAGTACATATCTTCTCTTAGTGTATCTCTGCCTTGAACGTATCTCTACCTGTAGTACATAACTTCTCTTAGTGTATCTCTGCCTTGAACGTATCTCTACCTGTAGTACATAACTTCTCTTAGTGTATCTCTGCCTTGAACGTATCTCTACCTGTAGTACATAACTTCTCTTAGTGTATCTCTGCCTTGAACCTATCTCTACCTGTAGTACATAACTTCTCTTAGTGTATCTCTGCCTTGAACCTATCTCTACCTGTAGTACATAACTTCTCTTAGTGTATCTCTGCCTTGAACCTATCTCTACCTGTAGTACATAACTTCTCTTAGTGTATCTCTGCCTTGAACCTATCTCTACCTGTAGTACATAACTTCTCTTAGTGTATCTCTGCCTTGAACCTATCTCTACCTGTAGAACATAACTTCTCTTAGTGTATCTCTGCCTTGAACCTATCTCTACCTGTAGTACATATCTCCTCTCAATGTATCTCTGCCTTGAACGTATCTCTACCTGTAGAACATAACTTCTCTTAGTGTATCTCTGCCTTGAACCTATCTCTACCTGAAGTACATATCTCCTCTCAATGTATCTCTGTCATGAACGTATCTCTACCTGTAGTACATATCTTCTCTTATTGTATCTCTGCCTTGAACGTATCTCTACCTGTAGTACATATCTTCTCTTATTGTATCTCGGCCTTGACCCTATATCTACTTGTAGTACATATCTTCTCTAAGTGTGTCTCTGCCATGAAAGTATCTCTACCTGAAGTATATCTCGTGCTCGCGTGCCCACACGTTGCCCTGGTAAATCATTTCTTGTCATCTCTGTAAAAAGAATGTGCGAACCTCGGAAAGCCGAGTGACTGGCTAGGCAGTGCTCTCTTCAAACTTGTCATATTTAATCAGAAGTCGAGGACACCACAGCCTTGCCAGGGCCTGCCGTCTGGTGGCGCTGTTGTATCGATCTTGACGCGGTCTTACAGGCACGCCTCCCACACAATCCGCTCGCGTCAGTGTATACCCTCGGTTGAGCTTGTTGCTCTCTATATGTACTTTTGCTATTCATGCGCTCACATCATCAAAGTGAAGGTTAATCCGGCCCTTATAGAATTATTGTAATAAATCTATCTCGGTATATACATACTGGCTTGGCAATAAATTCGATAAACTCCAACGGGTGCCATTATTGTAGGCCTTTCTTAAATACGCATCCTTTTGTATAGACGAGGGATTTGAATATATAAATACAAGTGCAACTGACCAGGAAAAAACCCCACACAAACTGTGTGTAACCAGCCATTTTGCATAGTTGAATCATTGCTATCACGTCGATGGATCTGTTTTCTTAAATCTCTTAAATTAAATCGTAAGTTAACTGTAAGTCAACTTAAAAAACCCTTACTGCAAAAAACTCCATTATATGGCCTCAATCGTAATAGAAATTATGCCTAATTGTACTCTTTGATGGTAAATTTATATACAATAATGCGAAACTGTGGCTTTGATGGTAAATTTATATACAATAATGCGAAACTGTGGCTTTGATGGTAAATTTATATACTATAATGCGAAACTGTGGCTTTGAAGGTAAATTTATATACTATAATGCGAAACTGTGGCTTTGAAGGTAAATTTATATACTATAATGCGAAACTGTGGCTTTTTTATTGAAGATATAGTTTTTAAAAAAAAGCAAAATTTGGTGCACCGGACATGTTCATTAAATTCAATAAGCGAGTCTCAGAGAATCACTTTCTGAAGTGTCCAAAGGACACATACATGTGATGGCACCTTTGAAAGGATGAGTGTCTATAAGGCCACTTTTTGGACTCCATTTTATTCGGATTTTGCCGTCCTTAGTTTTTGTTCAAAGATGTCCTATTGTGTTGTTACATGCACAAAAACTAAAGTAAAAGTTTGACCGAAAGTGAGTTTTTGTGGGTACTAAAAGGGGTAGGGTGAATCACAAATATAATTTGCTGTTTTAAAACTGAGCTTAAAAAAAAATGTTCCATTTCTGTTTTGAAAAACATGCGTAAATAAAACTGGCATTTATAAAAGTATGAAAAATGACAGAATTCAATCGCCACTTATAATCGTTCATAAAAAAACAGAGGATTAAGTTAGGGGGTACTTTTAGGTAATTTTCAAATGAAAAGTGTTTTGATTTTTCAATATTTTCCTTTCTAATTAACATGTTGAGTTGAAATTTACAACTTTATTTATTTGAGTAGACTTACATAAAATCCATATTCACTACATACTTTCCTTTTGTTTTATACCAAGTTTTGGCATCTGGACACATCTCAAACTTCAATTTCAAATACTTCTTTATCTTAAGTGAATTAAAAGGTGCGGGACGCCCTTTCTATGGTATAAAAATATGATAGTAATAGTTAACATTGTATATCACGTATATCATATAATATGTCTTCAGCACTTGTGGCTGAAGTGAGTTCCAGGTCCTGGTTTGTTGTCTTACTTATCAAAGTTAACTTACAAATAAAAAAAAATGGCACAACTACAGTAAAATGATTAGTTTAATAAACGAAGATTGATTTGCTTGTAATTTTAAGTCTGTTAGCTTCAAGGAAAATATCTGTTTCAATCGTTTAAATTAACCCATTTTATTGTTTTATCAACTGTTGTGCCTCTTTCCAATGTTTATGCGCTGATTGTACATAAATGATATTTTGGGATAAGCATGCAACTTGACGTAGATATTGATTATATAATGATATTAAAGTTTCATTCTTATCCCACAATGCTTTTTACTTAAAAAACTCTTTTTCTTTTGTTTTGGAATACACGGACTAAAGTGCATGTACTTGCTCAAGGATGGTGGGTGGTGATGCAATGTTTTAGACATTCTATTTCCCGCATATTGATACTTTGGTCTCTACATGACAAACAAAATATTGCTTTCAGTTCAGCATTTGCTCCGACGGAAATGGTCGTCAATGATAGTGCACTTAGATTCCGAAATTCATCGTGAATCACGATCAATTGAAGGGAAACAAAGAATCCTGTTTCCCCGAAACGGAATTTATTTATAATGAAGGTTTTAGGAATGTTCAAGATTAAGGCTATCGGAACTTATAATAACTTTTGTGCTATAGGGATATCAACTAGGGATATCAACGTGGTTTTTTTTGAAATTCTCATAATTCTGCCTTATCTCACATGACATTTCTTTTGACCATAAACGGGGAAGATAAAGTAAATACATTCACATGTACACAGTTCAGAAACAGATACCTGTGATTTCACCTAGAAAGCAGGGTACGCTTACCCTTCCGGAATATCTGGTCTTCCTCCTGTTCTTCTTTCAAGGGTCTCCGTTTTGATATTCTGTTTGTTCATAATAAGTCCTGATCTAGCTCTATCTTTTCTGTTGATTGGGACATGTAACACATATTATATCAATATTGCTTTTTGTAATTGGTTTCGCGAGGGTCTCTGTGTTTGAATATATTTATGCCCATATACATGCACTGATAAAAAGAAAAGAGTGAGATGCAATAAACAGCGAGCGGTGTTCTTGAATGATCGTGGTCGGGTACCGTAAAACGGGAAAATATGGAGAGAAAAAATAAATTACACCAATGTAAAATGGCTCATAAACACAACTCTCGATCATCAGTTAGTCATTTGTCGTACCAACTCAGAACTGATTATAAAAAAAAATATACATTCGGGCACTGCCCCAAAATATTAAATCATTATTATCCCCAATCGTCCGTCATTGTCCGTTTGTCCAAGGTCATGTGAAAATGTGCTACAGTCCCCTGTGGTAGCTATATACTCTTGAGGGAGGCAAAAATCGTGCTGCTGTCTCCTGTGGTAGTTATATATATATGCTCTAGGGGGGAGGGGGCAATGATCGCGCTACTGTCCCCTATGGTAGTTATATATATACTCTAGGGGAGGCAAATATCATACTACAGTCATCTGTGGTAGCTATAGTAGCTATGTACTATGGGATGCAAGTATCGTGTAGGTAGCTATTTACTTATAAGACAGGAAAAGATCGTGCTACAATTCCATGTACATATTGTACAAATATTATTACTTATTACACACAGGACACATTTTACGACTCATTTTGAAAACAGCAGACATTATTTGTGATTTACCCTACCCCTTTTGGAACCCACAAAAACTCATTTTCGGTCAAGTTTTTACCTAAGTGTTTGCGTATGTAATACAATAGGACATCTTGGAACAAATTAAGGAGGGCAAAATCCGAATACACTGGGGCCCGAAAAAGGGTCTTATAGACACTCATTCTTTGATAATAATGAATTGTGATTTATACAGTATACCAAAGTACAAGATAAAAACAAAAACAAAAATATCTGAACACGTGAAAAAGGAATAAGGCAGGGATCAGTAATGGTCCATTATCTTTTTGTTTTGGTCAAGGTTTCACGAAACAGCTAAGGTTAAATGAAGACGGAAACCTAGGGAGACACCGTTGAATACATAGTAGTGAAGGAAGAAAGAAAACAGCGGTTCCAGGTCTTGCAATGATTGCAACAGATACGTTTTGGTTTCGTAATAATAATGATAGTAATTCGATGTTCTCATATACCACTTTATCACAACCTAATTCGTAGGTCGTCTGAAAACGGTTCACAAATAATTATTATCCGTGGTTATAGGGTATTTGCAACCAGCCAACAACTTTCTCAACTCCCTGGGGAGCATACAGCCGGAGCTGCCATTTCGGCGCTCACAGCTAGCATTCAACAAGTCTAGCACTGCCCAACCACGTACTCATTTACAGCTGAGTTGACTGGAACAAGCGGAGTAAAGTATCTTGCTCAAAGATAAACAACACAGTACCGTGCCGTGACTCGAACCCGCAACCCTTCGGTCACGGGCCCGGCGTCCTACCACTGTCTTCTTCAATGTCTCAAAGACAATCCTTAATTATTAAGGTGGTCCCACCTTAGTTGCCTATACGTACATGCACGTTGATACAATGGGCCTATTCTTCCTCACGATCTGTTAAAGACAGAATTTGGAAAATCCAGATTTTTGAAAAAAATGAAAAACATGCATGATGATGAAATGGCTTCTACGATGCCTTCATAGACTGTGATCCATCAGCATCGACTTCAACCAAACGTGTTTTGCTTCAAAGACAAGCACGAAAGTACAGTCACGCTACCATTAACCCTATCTCCCTGTTTGTCCCATTACGTCCCAACATCGTCTAACAGGCTTCAAAATACGTTGACCCAACTCTTTTGACAGAGTACAAAGCAATTCCAATAGCGCCTTCCCGCACAAATTAATGTGAAATAAAGATTTTAAAACAGAAGCTACATGTATGTCCTGTTTAAATCCCTTCCTCTGGATGATGTCTCATTTCGTTAGGATCTCCAGATCTGTCTTTGTCTGTCGATGTGCTTTAATATAGATTTGACCAAAATGTGAGGCACAGACAACCCACTGTCTCATTATAAAAGCTGATGTCGAAAGTTTGGTTAGAAATGAAAAACATTTTTGCACTTGTTTTTCCAAGGAAATTCTTGCAATGTGAATTTCTCATCAAGGTTTTCGGCGAAACATACTACTATACGAGTAAAATATATATCGTTTCTGCAAATAGTTTATTGAATAGGGCTATGGTTCGGCTCTATTTAGGAAACATATAAAGCTGTTATGTATCTGCCGACGACTCCAAGAGCGTGCACGATGTACCTTTAGCGTAAGTGCTGTTAGGACGAGCCCATGCACACGGTACCCTTAATGTTAAGTGGTCTTAAAAACAATCTTCATCAAAAGGAGAAGGCCATCAGCCCTTTATAATATAGTCGTAAGAAGATTTCGGGGAACAGTTTTCGTATGTATTGATTAGTGTGGCACTTTGAGACACTTCCTTACATGTTTTAGGCAATATTATCCCAAACATGCTTTCACAATTGGGTCCACTTTTCGTGTAACTGTCATCAAGAGTGCACGGGAACCCAGATCGCCTCACACCCTCACTTTCCCGTCTATTTTTTTATTACGTTTTTTGAAAATCGTTGATATTAACAAGTTTTCTTGATGAAGTCCAGGGACTAGACGAAGTTAACGCCGTTCATGATAGATTACTAATTTGACGTAACAGCGCATGTTTGATATATGACTAGCTTGATGTATCAGTACGTGCAAATTAATTTCCTCTCATTCAGCAGGGATTTCTGATGAGTTTTCGCACCGTTCTATACAAAGTTCTTAATTTGTTAAATTCGTTTACAGATTAAAATATCCACTGATCTGTTCATTTTGTCGAGTGCAGTTCGTAAAAATCTTTTGTTCTGTTATATCTTGTTTTAATTTAAACGGAACAAAAAAACACATACATTTTCCGTTTATTTCTCTCCGTGTTTAATGAAATAGTTTGATTTCGATGTACTGTTTCCGTCTCAAACAGCTAGAGAGTGAATTTATCTATTTAATTTTCTGGTTACATTTGTTATCTAGAATTAAGACATTGTAATTATATTTGATTGATGAAATCGTTCAAGTCAAAATAACTGATGACATTTTCTCGGTGTTAACACTTAGACATGAACCCTGCTGTTTCGTACGTGCCACTCGTGTTCATGAAAATACTTTGATTAATCGTATTGAAGGGATTTTTTTTATTGAATCTCGGCGATACCTTGAATGAGCCATTGGTCACTGTGGTGTGACCGAGTGTGGTGTCGTGCTACTTAGAAGTGACCCACCATCGGTGGACACTGACCTCGTGTTATTATTTATTTATTTTTGCGAGGACACAAAAACACAAACAGACAGAACCATAATTGTTGTATATTTGTTGGTTCATGGTTTAACGGCCCAATAATATAATAAGACCATTAATGGCTATTACACGTACATTAAAATGCGATTGGCGACAAAGAGAGGCTAGTTTAGAAAAGATAATTGAGGGGTAGAAAAACAACAACAACAACAACACCAACAATAACAATAACAACAACAAACCAACAACGGCACCAACAGGATCGGAATCAGAAAATTGTTTGCACCAAAGTGTATTTGAAACCGATGAAACATGTTTTTACCGCATCTTGCATTATTCATTGTAAACCCTGTATATTTTAAAGTAAGCCTTTTTGTATCAATTTCTATGCAAATTGAACTTGCGAATCTGATCACCTGTTAATTTGCATTTCTGCTTAAAATCCTGAAACAAATTGTGTTCATAGAGCTACGAACGCAGTAAGATCAGTGTCATGTTGACGCTTCTTTCCCCTCGAACAAGCAAACATTTAGGTGACGTAACAAAGTCTTTCCCGGTTATATCGCTAGTGTTGACAATGTTCACATTTCACAAAACACAAGGGAATATCGATGCATAGATCACTAACGGTGTTTAATTCAGAATCTCTTTTAAAAAAATACAATTATACTAAAATAGACAAAAATCGGTTACATCCATATATCCCTTTTTTATTTTGGAAAATATCCAGTAAATCGAAACAGACGTTAAGGAAGCGAAATATTGGATACTCTCTAAACTGGATATTAAGTTTCGAACTTATACACATGATTTTCCGGATTACTTAGAATATCCCGTTCGTCTTACTTTCTCCAGCCATACGTCATATCCGGTAAAGTCAGCCTGCTCGAGATGAAGCTAATATCGTTATCATAAAATAAAGAGCGGTGTATTTATTTCTCATGAGGGGGATCCTTCAGTGATTATATTAGATCCAAGTGTTTCCCACAAACAACGGAGGTTATTCACCCAAGGATATATCGTCCAAATACGTTGTGTTTTCTCCTCAAAAGCCTATCAAATTTTATCGGGTAGTCAGATCATTGTTGCCGCTAAACTACATCCAGCAAACTTGCATGCTTATCGTTTAGGGTTTTTTTCTTTGTGATTCGTGCGCTGTTATCGGTGACGTGCCTTGTAATACCGACAGAAGTTACAGGTGCCTGTGCGCTGATAAATAGGATAAAGCATAGCGTGATTTTCCCCAGTGTCTCGTAGATTTCGTAAATGTTGATTATACTGAATATTAAAATCAGAAAATCCGATGGTATTGAAATAGTTAAAGCTTAAGTGCTTTGCTTTGATCGGTCTTCCGCCCGTGTCATTGTCTGAATCACTAAAGTGCTTAGTGTTTAGATCAGCCACGGATAATTGCTTCACATCAGGGTCCAGAAAACGTTTAATAAATACCAGGATGGAAATAAAACCCCAAACTCCCGCCCTCACAATCGTGTGACGTATTATGTTTCAAATAATAATAACAATAATAATAATAACGACCTACGGGTGACGTAAGCTCTTCATTAATAAGATGTCCTTGTGAAGTAAAGGGAATACCGGACAAAATGTCGCTATGACTTTGTGCGTTTGTCCTTATATCACGATACCACTAGTACTGAGACCGTTCAGCAAGCTTTAAGGTCGGTCGCTACGGAAAGTCACTCATTAATTGCGTGACGTTGCGTGTATTCATACAAGTCTGTGGTTGACAAAGGTTTGTTTGTTTGAGTTAAACGGCCCATCGACAACTGGGGTCATTTAGAGCCATGGTGATTTATTTATTTATTCTTAACAAACAAGTGAGTAGCGAAGAAAAAATCAGACAAAAATGAACATTTAAAAAAAACATTCGTATGGGATGTAAAAATAGTTAAAAATGTTAAAAAAAAAGTGTTAAATAATAGAAGTATGATGATTCTCTAGACAGAAAAGTGACGGATGGTTATGGTAAATAAGACTAAGTAAAGCCGAGAACTGTTATATTATGGAAGACCTTCGTGTCAATTTCTTGCGTCCCCAGAGAACAATATAATCTTTATCATCTCTGAACACAGGACCACCATATCCAACGTCACCATATATGGGAAACTAACACTGAAACTCAAACACGAGAATATATTTTTTAAATGCACTAACGTAGGTGATATCTCAATATTAGCTCCGATAAGCAACATACATTACACTAACTTAACTCTTGGGAGAATGACGTTGTTCATTGTGACTAATTTGCATGCCATTCATCAAGAGGCGTCACTCATTCCTATTGCTGAAACTTTTGTAATTGCGACTGTTACTTCAGGCTAACAACATCTACTTCCGGTGTTAAGCGGTTTGAAGTGTTTTGTCTTCATTTTGTTTTCAGCGCTTTCATTTTATTCATTATGTTTAAAGCCATACAACGCTACAATTCTGAGTACGTTTCAATTTAGGTAAGCAAAGAAACATTTAATATCAATTACACTTGCAACATCAGCGTTTGAAATATTGGATTATTTCAGAATATTAATTGAGGAAGATGAACGCATACTAGAGTACATTAATCTAGATGAGAGGCTGATATTCGACTGATATTTCCTTTCCTGCATTAAAGACCGACTAGCTTAGCTGACTTGATATCAGAAGAGCTTTATGACCGGTAACATTTATAATTAGTATGGTGTCGAATTGTTTTGATCATGTGGCTTCATTGTGATTCAATCGAAAAACACCATCATCAGACACATTTCATATTCGTACAATATAGTTCTAAAATTACTAAATATTTTCTCTTGCAACGTTGCAAAGAGTCATAAACTTAAATGTTAGCTCAAACGCTCTTAAGCTATTCATATTCTTCACCTGTTTGAAAGCGAATGCATATCAGTTTAGGAATGTAGGAGGCACGGTAGTCAAGTGGTAGGACGCCGGGCTCTTGACCGAATGATTGCGGGTTCGAGTCACGGCACGGCAGTGTGTTGTATCTTTGAGCAAGATACTTTACGCCCCTTGTTCCAGTCTACACAGTTGTAAATGAGTATGTGGTTTTGCAGTGCTAGAATTGTTAAATGATAGCTGTGAGCGCCGAAATGGCAGCACCGTCTGTATGCTCCCCAGGGAGCTGAGAGAGATATTAGCTGATCGCGAATACCCTATACTTTGGTTTGGTTTAAATTTTTTTAACGTCGCGCCCGTTTTCGACAAAAATAAATTGACTTTGGTTTCTTAACGGCGGCTAAATGCAGGCTTCTGATTGGTCGAATTAAAATATCGTCCAATTTTGATGAAATTTTGTATGTAGGTATATCATGGGACATCGGTCACTTTCCTTTCCTCAGTTTCACATTGGGACAAAATGACAACCATTTCCTGGCCTCTGATTGGTCGAGATTTTAATATCGTCCAATTTTGATGAAATTTAGTATGTAGGTGTAGTATGTCACTACGAACACAACTGCGGTGTTCGTTTTGTGAAGTCCCTCCATTTGACTAGTGTGTGAGTGCTTGCGTGTGTGTATACAGGAAACAGGGTATGTTGGTATGCTTGCCTCCTTGTGATAGCGCAGATCTGATGCCGACTTTAAAGTGCTTCCTCACTGAAACACCATGCCAAAGGCACCCAGAACAGCATTCCGCCAAGTCACACTATACTGACAACGGGTGAACCAGTTATTGTCATTACCCTGAATGCTGAACGTTGAGCAGAAAAAAACTACCATTTTGTTAAGGACTTTGTTATGGCCCGGCCTGGGGACAGAACCCATTGATTTTCCTCACCTTGGCGTCTGCTCAAAATTAAAGCCAAAAGTGAAGTGTTGCCCAAAGGCCTTTTAACAACGGATAATAAGTTGTGAACCGCTTTGAGACGACCTGCGAACTATAGGTTGTGTAAGAGCCTCGAATTGTTGTTATTATTATTAGGTCAAAACTCATATACAATTCTCTATGTATATTGATATTAAAATGGTCCCATTTATTGTTTCTATGAATTCCTCTTTGTTAATGTTTCTCTCGGGCCCATGGAATGCAACATATAATTATAGTTGTCGTTTTAATTAAACATCACACGTTTCTGGTCGGCGTAGGAAGGTTAAACGACGCTGATATACTTTCTTAATTTCAGAAACGTACATATAAGCGAGAAAGGGAAAATTAAATAATTTACACTTTGAAAAATCCTTCATTATTGCGCTGTTAGATCGAAGCTTACAGTTGGAGTTAAAAAAGGTCTCGTGGATTTACGATTCATTGTTGCAAAGATAGAAAGCGTTTCCCGTCTACCTGATTATGCGCTCACGTTACGTCACATTTGAATCCTTCATAACATGCAGTTGATTTGTCCTGTATCCATGCATAGAATCATATGGCCGTGGTAAAGCTAAACAAAAATAACGAGATGGGGGTTTTAAGCTCACGAAAACGTATTAATGTGTGCCTTACATATCCGCCATCTCATTAACCTGAACTAAGACACGATACAGATGATATAAACAGTTAGAATGAGCGGAAACGTTTTTTTTAGAACTTCAGGTTTTCCAACATGGTACATGTAGCTTGTACTCACCACTCTTTTTTCAACGGAAGAGTGCATGTATCTGTAATAGCAGCTTTGATGTTTCGAAAGATCCGGATTAAGAAAAATCTGGAGAAAAGCTGTTATGTACAGACTGAAACTCTTAAACAAAAATGTTATGTTTCTGATGGGGAATTATTTACCAAGATCCAAGGCTTTTGGTACAAACTATTGCATTCACTAGTTCACTGTTTCTTTCAATTACATTATCAACGTTAGTGTGCAATCGTCACTTATAAACTTCGCTACAGCCCATGTTCTGCCTTTGAAGTGCCTAGTGTTTCGCTTTAACTTGCGACATTCGTATTTCGCAATATATGGAAACAGTTTCCCCGTCTGTTCAAGTTATGACGCAATTCTTGAAATGATCATTCATGACGTTGTCAGTGTTTGTTAGTAAACTTGATGACAATGTGCACGCGCTGCTGTTTTATTTTCACGTAAGAATTCTGTTCGGGCGGATGTCACCCAGCAGTGCTATTCCGTCTTTGCCTATTGCAGAGTTATCTGCTCTTAAGAGACGTCATTTACGTCATTTGTTTATGAGAGCAACGTCATCAATTTTTGAGAAAACGACGTAATTTTCTCACACAAACCAATGACGTAACAATCAATACCTGCTCACAAGAGAAGATAACTCTGTGATACGCAAAGACGGAATACGACAGTTCAGCCCTTTGAGAAGACCAGTTGTCATAAACTATCATAGACAAAGGAAGCATTTGTTTGGTTATTTACTAAATTACGAAGAATTAGTTGTAGTTGTGTAGTTAAAGGGATACTTGTAAAGTGGTTTGATTGGAACGCTACATGTACCTTTACCTGGTATGTTAGGGTATATCAATTAAATAATATGATTAAAAAAAAATCCCGATCAGTTAGTCAGATGAGTTGAATGAGATACTGATATGTTCGGTGAGTAAAACTAAGAATATCATTTTTCCCCTGAATAATTCCCGAAGAATAATGATTACTACTTATGAGCGTAACACAGATGTGATAAGAAGATTTAAGGTGAATAAATGTGATTGCTTGACCCAAAGCATATGTATGGATGTTTTCTTGGACCCAACTATACTGTACGTATGGATGATATATAAGTCCCAAACCGTGAAGATGGATGATCTACATAACCCATAGGCCCCACCCAAGCAGATGGGTGATTTCTAGGCCCCAGCCAAGCAGATGGGTGATTTCTAGGCCCCAACCAAGCAGTTGGGTGATTTCTAGGCCCAAACCGTGCAGATGGGTGATTACTAGTCCCCAACCAAGCAGTTAGGTGATTTCTAGGCCCCAGCCATGCAGATTGATGATCTCTAGGCCCCAACCATGCAGTTGAAGGATTTCGATGTACTAACTATATACATATGGTTGATCTGTAGGCCCCATTGAGCCGATGGATTATTTCTAAGGCCCCAAACTTACGTATGGATGATATTTAAGCACGCACCATGCAGATGGATGATCTCTCGGCTCAAACAAAAATATGCATTACCTCTAGGCCCCAATCATGTATATGGATGATGTATGGGCTGTAACCGTGTGATCTCAAGGCAATAACCATGGAGATGAATATCTTGAGAAGAAATTGTTCGAATCTTAACATTTTATAACCTTTCTTCTCATATCGGAAGAACGCTGTTTCAAGTTTACTGTATATGTTTATTCGTATCTTAACAACTTACCTCTATCCCAAAAACTTGTACGTATACAAGAAAAAAGTACATGACAACTGTTTTTGCATATCTCGATTGGATTTCGTGTCTGCGCATTGCAATAACGGCTTACACAGATTTGTTGTCGATAGTATAAGTAGATTGTAAAAAATAGAAATTGATCTTTCATTATTATTTCTCCCGACTAAAATGTCGTTTTCGTCCTAAACCCTTCATCATTGACATTTTAGCACTTGGTAATGCCGATGGCGTTTTCCGGATTTGCCATGCATTGTGAAATAGACGCCACCGTTTCTTTCCGCGGGTATTGTAAAGGGTTTTTTCTCATGTACAGCTAGTTTCCGGATATAAATTTAATCTCTTTTATTTTTCATTTCTTCGGATAAGATCATTTGGGCAAAGGAGTCAGTCCTGAAGTTTGTATAACCATTCCTTGAATACCGGCCGGAAGCCATTTCCAATAATAGAAAAGGGGTTTATTGTCAGAGAGAGAGAGAGAGAGAGAGAGAGAGAGAGAGAGAGAGAGAGAGAAAAGAAAGTAGAAAGGAAAGATAAGAAACAAAAATAATCCCAAATGTTGCAATAAGGGCTACAGATTTTGGTCCCTTCCATGTCTTCTTTGTAGAAAACAAATGAGAAAATCTTTCAATTAGAATAATAAAATTATTATGAAAACTCATTTTATCTTCTGAACAAGTATACATACTCTTGTATTCTGTAGTTTTAAGAGATATTGTTTTGATTTAAAAACTAAAAATTGCGTTTTTCATATGTTGCTGTTGTTGTCCCTATCACCAGTTAAACTTCTGTATGGAATCTAATGCATCACCGGATTATTAAATGAATTGACTAACTGGAACACGCACGTGTCATGTTTACCGAATACCAAAGACACATATTAATAATTAATATGAGTCAGTCGGTCTTGAATAAAAAGAGCCAAATTAAAAGAAATAGCAAATATTGAAAACGGTCTGAAGCTACAGTGTAGCTGTGTGATTTCCAGTATTGCACAAAGCTGTATTTTAAAGAAAATGTGACGTCATTCGATTGTTGACGTCATGATTTTTATAACTTCTTCGAAAGAACAATAACCCCTAGACTAATTCTACTAGTGTATGATGTTAAGGTTTCTAAAGCTTGCCAAGATAAAGCGTGCAAATGGTTAGTCTCGCGTAGATTACCACAAGGGGAGCCTACTCTATATGTACGTTTTAGAAATTACAGCTAAATACTCATTGATTTTACGATCTATTGTCGTATTAAACCATGTTTCACGTCAAACAAAACAGGAAAATATTTTCATTTTTTAACGATATAAAAGTTTAAATTCTAGAATTAAACTTTAATCGACACTATGTCACTATAGAAGTGAAGTCTTCTTCCATACAATGCATTCTTACATGTATATTAATTAAAACCGACTTCAGATCAAACGGTTCATTTTAATTTATACAATATATTCTTCCTTTCCTTACTGACTGCGACAGCCACGCTGCAATCAAGTTAGATTTGGGAACCTCTCAAATGTTTATTTACAAGTTAAACGGGTTGTTTTAATATATTAATCATTTACAAGTGAAATCTCTTACAGCATAACGTGCCTTTATATATGCACCTCGTATTGTTTCCACGTGCAGATCAATACCTTTTATTCTAATCTTCGTACGTTGTCGACCGAGTTGTCTTCTAATTGTCTTTAAACATCCCAGCATGCCGATGTAGTTTAGATAGGTACGCTAGCAAACTGACGGCCTTGTTCCATTAACAATTTATGCTCGTAGGAAACGCTAACGTTAATTTAAATGTTTAGCGTTTACCGGCTGTAGAGCTTGTTGGAAGATCTAGCTCCGATTTTTAACGCACATGTTGCTTCGTCGACCGATTTCTTTGAATATTTTATAAGAGAACGCTGGTTTAAAACTGCATACTGTTTAGGAAGTGAGATTAATGAGCCCTTGTCTTTTCGGTACCAAATTAGACGTAATACAGTCTGCACGCGCGCTCGTGGAATTCCACAGAGTTCCCAGCACACTATTTCTTAAATCTTTCTGTTGGTGCACCAGTCCTATAGGTGTAAAATCAATCGATTTGTTCAGAGGAAGTGCAAGTCATTTTCATGTATACAAATCCGAGAAGGCCTTAGGTTACCCAAATTTTCATTCCAGAAACTAAAGCATACGGGAAATAGTGTTATTCTCGGAAAATAAGATAATTAAAAGATTTACCTCATATATACATACTAATATCACTTTGTAATATATCATAATTAAAGATTGCTTGAGGAAATAGCGAGGCAAACAGTTACTAACAAAACCCCAGACCAGAATCGGTCAGTGATAATAGGAAATAATTTGGATTCACTTCTGAAACAATTCTTAGCATTGTTCCCATACACTGACAATTCTAAAAATGTAAATATATGAACAATATTTTGATGGAGACCATGGCGGTTTAGATGCGATAGAGTATGTACAGCGTTGAATTTTATGATCGCTGCGATAGTTCTGTACAAAACCTATATATAGCTATATCATGTGTTATTCCCGCGCTCTGTAGACATAGAGCGTCGTGGATAAGATCGTTAAGATCCCTAGCAGCAGAAAGGAAACGATGGTTTCTGATTTTGGCTCCGAATAGAGACAGTGTGCGCCTGTACCTGACGAAACAAGTGCGCCGTTTAGCTAAATCTGGTGAAGGCGCCCTCTTCGAAGAGAGCACAATTCTTGTTATTTCTGAGTGTAAGTGGTGTCGATGTGTTAGCAACATAATCCTTTGGTCAAAAGTCAAGGACTTCTTGTGATAGAGCTTGTCTATATTCTTTGTCTGATGGTAATTGTTTTTGAATAGGAGATCATGCAGAAAGATGACCCGTATGTTAGATTTTCTCGTCGGATAGGGGAGACTCAATCCAGTGCGATATCTAAGGCCCCCCGTACCACTGCCAAAAACTTCAACTAAGAGTAGGAAACCTTTGTTCAGACATGACAAGAGCTCTGATAAATCATTTTTGATAAGGAAACCATACAAAAATGTAATCAACAATATTGTTTTGAGTGTAAAATGTCAGTGGGGTTTTACCAGGATTCGAACCCTAGACTTCAGATTGTTATACTATCGCTTACCCGATTGAGCGCCCTAGTCACCGGAAGTGTGCTGGTCCAACTGTTCTACAGTTACATCCAAACAAAAGTTAAGGGAAGGTTACTGTATATAGAAAAACCGGTAGTGCAGTGGGACAGGGATCCTTAAGGAAGTTAAGGGGAGGTTACTGTATATAGAAAAACCGGTAGTGCAGTGGTACAGGGATCCTTAAATTAAACTTTGTTGTCTCATTCATAAAGACATATATGATGTGACATACTGTCGAATCATACTTAAAAACAGACGAGATATGTGTTGACAGTCGACATGATAAAAACAATAAACAGACCTGATACGATCATATATTTTTGTTTGTGCTCAAATCAAATTTAGTGCTGAAACATGGCCGGATATGACAGCAGCATGTTTCGGCGACGTTTGTCGTTGCAGTCCGCGTTTGTTTGTACATTGAAACATTTAAATACCATGAAATAAACATCTATCCATCAATCATGTTCCATTTCATTGTTATCTAGAATGTCAATACTTGCGCAACAAACATGAATGCGGCTTTAAAAGTTGTAAACGCAAAATAAAACCTACAACTGTCGTCACCACGTTAAGATAAGATTGATGTTGCTAGATGTTTTTTCAAAAATTGTCAGATATTCATAAAAATGTCAAAATCTGTCATTGTAACATTTCCTACGGCATGGAATACGAGATGTTATTCGATTTTAAGATCAATACAAAAGCACATCAGGAAATACATGTAAAGAGATGGTCATGCTAAATGTTGTTTGTTATATAAAAAACCCTATTTCTAGATAAGCAAAATTGGTAAGCAAAATATACACATGCTAACAATGCTGAATAGTTTACTGTACATATACGTCTTCAGCCTACCATGCATACATGTATTTAAATTTTTGTTTTCCACTAAATTTACTGCAAATAATTTGGTTTTGATGAATAGCCATTTTCTCGACTTTGCTTAAAACACCCTATTCGCGAAAATTTTATTAGCGAAATTAAAAATTATAATAACGATCCTTGTTTAGGTATTTGTGAATATAAATTCGCGAGATTTATGTATTCGCGCTAGCATTTGTTTGTGAATTTACGCAAATAGATTGATACATTATGAATATGTTTATTGTGTAGTACGATAAACGGATTTGTTTCACGTTTATTCGCGAGCAAATTACAACTATAGTATATTAGCAACGTGCAACAAATCTTCTCGAAGTTGAATAATTACCTCCCTTCATCAGTCCCCAACTACACCAAGAAGACAAGGCTACACAGAGCATGATTTCATGCTGGAAAATTAATTTCAGGGGCGAAAATGAGTTCGTGTCCAAAACAAAACAAAACTTTGACAAAATAGAAAGCATGTTCTGCAATTTTGAAAAATTTCTTTCTGAACCACGTAGTGTTAAATATGTGTCTACACTTTTCTCCCTCTAAGCATGCATTTTCCTTGACCTAGATATCGTAGCACAACGCACGTCACAGTGTTCTCTGGTGATAAAGTATCACCCTCAGATATGGAAACCGGAAACACTACACGTTTTTGCAGACACTTTAGAAACGTTGAATTTTGAGAAAGAACAAAAAGTTCGTTTAATTTTCTAGTTATCTAAATGGATATTTATTCGCTAGATTCCGTGTCAAGGTCTCATCACGTGACTGCACTTTACCGAGTTTCGTGTCGTCATAAGTTCGCTTCTCAAGGTTGTTGAATACTCCTGACGCATCCATTGTTTTAACTGTATGTTTTATGTGTTGAGCTTTACATCAATAACTTCACACAGTGATTGCTTTTGTATCTGTTCTGTCAGGAGTTTACAAAAGATAGATATTTTTATGATTAATTATAATGAGTTCTTTGGAAGATACAACGCAAGGGTTATCTATATGTTGCGTTTTCTACCCATGGTTACCAAACGTTTGTTAATTACACCGAGGAGATTTCAGAATGTTTTTTTCTAAGTTAGAAACACCAATAAACGTCCTCTGCAACTTTGTTCACGAGACGAACTGCCTCCGCATATGTATAGAAGAGAAGTAAGGAGGTGTTGGAGTGATGGACGGTCGGTTGTCAATTTCATATTGGTCTCGAGTGAAATGTGACACGGACGTTGTCAATTTCTCAGACCATACATGCATGTATTGGCAACGATAACGTGATGACGGGTATTGGTACATTTAATGGTAATGAACGACGTCATAGCTGATATATTTGGATATTTTCCGTTATATCAGTTTTTCATTCATATATGGCGGCAAATTGTTGCGGCTATTTCATTCTATGTGATGGTTTGTTTCATTATTTGTGAGATTCATTAATTGACCAGCGGGAGTCAAGTTTGTTAAAACATTTTAGCTCTTTCTTAATTTTCATAGCTGATATATTTGGATATTTTCCGTTATATGAGTTTTTCATTTATATATGTCGGTCATTTATTGTGGCTATCTCATTCTTTGTGATGGCTTGTTTCATTCTTTGTGAAATTTATTGATTGATCCACGGGAGTCAAATTGTTCTTACTTATCATCAGTATATTAACTAGGTTTCTGATTTTTGACAGTAGCATGCGGAGATGAAGAGCTATAATAATAATGATATTAATATACAACATTTATATAGCGCCCTATATAATTTGTAAAATTACTCTAAGGCGCTTTACAACATATGGATAATAGTAATGGTTATAACTGTGAAAACAAACAACAAAGGCTTGCAATTACTTTCATACATTTAACAAGCAATGTGCAGATAATTGAACAAATAAAAGGGTGGTATATACATGACGTCTTTGCAAAGATTCTAAAATGCAGACGTGAAGAGGTGAGTTTTTATGTCCCTCTTGAATTTGGCCAGAGTATTTAATTTCCTCATAGCAGATGGTAAGCTATTCCACAACGTAGCCGAAACCCTCCCAAAGCATCTGTTTCCGTAGGTCACAGTACGAGATTTTGGGACACACAACAAAGATTCTGACTCCGACCGCAGTGATCTTGACGGCTGATACAGGGTAACAAGCTCCTGTAGGTACTGATCATGAGGAGCTGTTCCATTCAGTGCCTTGTATGTGTATACCAGAACTTTGTACTGCGACCCGTATCGTACAGGTAACCAGTGCAACGAATAAAGCGCAGGTGTGATGTGCTCTCTCTTTCGAGTACGAGTAACTAGCCGTGCTGCAGTGTTCTAGACCCTTTGCAGACGACTAGTTAGTTTGTCAGATATACCAAAGTGAATGCACCAAAACCTTGCAGGCATCTGCAGTTAGAAACTGCCGAATACAGCCGATGTTCCTGATCAAGTTTGTACAAATTAATGAACTCCACCGATTTTCATGGTCAATCGGGTGACATCTGGTATACATTAGCCAGTACGTAACACGCCTGGATGAATGACTTTCACCCATTTCCATGATCACACGGGTGAAATCTGGTATAATTATAAGGTCTATATGGCGATGATATTTAGCCAGTACGTAACACGCCTGGATAAATGGTTATCAAGCATAAACAAATGAATTACTTTAGCCGACATTCACGTGGGACAAATTAGTTGAACCATTTAAACAACCTCTTTTAATTAACCAGGATTCATATACATTGTAAGCATACTTTTTAGCTAGTAGCATTTTTCGGTGAAGCGATTTGTTTAAATAAATGACGTTGATCCACTTTCTTGGCCAGAAGGTTCAAATGTGGGAAAAAATCTAAACAACTTTTTTCTTAAGTTTCTTAAGGCCTAGATTAGCAACATTTGGCCATTTGTAGCTAAAATAATTTAAGAGTCTTCTAATAAAGATCCATATTGAATTTTATATGTATATTTGCCTTTGACATCTTTGTTTAAAGTAAGATATATGTAATTGGTTTCATTGATCAAGGATCAAGGTCACTGTTACTTACATGTAATATATAATTTCAATATCACACCCATTATCTATGTAAGTAGTATTTTTTTAACAAGTTTTCATAAAACGTCACAATAATATGCTTACTTTGATGACAATATTTAGTCAAACGTCAAGGTTTGCTGCTATGCTTATCATACAAATCGCAATGCCGTACTCATTGTCATATTTCTAGACATTTTTTCATGAAATTTCAACTTATGCTTGCCTCAACGATCAAAGGTAAAGGTCACTATTAATTAAATATCATTTAACACAAAACAGTCGATTTTCAATATCGCAACAGTATTTCATAATACAGTATGATGTAGATTTTCATTTAAAAAACAAAAAGAAGGATATTTAGGATATATAAGAGATATATGAAGAGTTTATTTTCACTTTCGTGACAGCGTTTCATAATATAATGTGGATTTTAATAAAACTTCAAATATATGTTCACATTAACCATAATTATCTTTAACAGGTTGGAGTATACTGTAATTGTTATCGATCTAATGTAAAAGACACTGAAACAAAAATTATAATTTATCAAAATTGTCTTGATCATTCAAATGATATATATGGAATCAATTTGAGAGGGGATTTGTAGCATTTTTTGATGACTAATTTTAGCATGTTTTCAATAAACGAGTTTTGTTGTTTTCTAACATCTATTGCTGTTAATACACATGATTCTGTTTTCTACAGAAGTTTTGCGACACGACTAGTGCAGACAAATGTGTACTAAAGTAAGACTTTTTTTTATTATCACTAACTTTATAGCTTGTCCCTTGTCTAGCAGGATTGTATTGAGTGTGACATTCATGGTTTTGCTCTATCCACTTCTGTTGGTATTAGCAAGAACAGCGCACATTTTGATCCAGTGTGCTTTTAACCTTTTCAGTCCTCTACAGATGATGCCGTTTGCTAAAGATTATACAATAAAATACCAAATCCTTCCCTTGTGAACAGATGTTATACAACTGATCGAATAGAACTGCTGATTTGACGAACTCAAGAGTTCCTGCTCATTTTTTTGTACTGCATTTGACGTCTGGATCATGACGTAATTCTTACAATTAAAAACCAAGTATTTCCTTTAGTGTAACAACCAGCCGCGGTCGCCCCTACTGTGTTACAGCCAGCGCTAGTCTCTCCTAGTGTTACAACCAACCCCGGTATCCCATTCAGTGTTACAACCAACCCCGAACTCCTATTCCATGTTACAACCAACTCCAGTCTCCCATACAGTGTTACAACCAGCCCCGAACTCCCATACAGTGTTACAACCAGCCCGGCCTCCCCTACAGTGTTACCACCAGCCCTGGTCTCCCATACAGTGCTACAACCAGCCCCGGGCTCCCCTACAATGTTACAATCAGCCCCGGTCTCCCATACAGTGTAACAACTAGCCCCGGTCTCCCCCTGCAGTGTAACAACTAGCCCCGGTCTCCAGTCTCCCATACAGTGCTACAACCAGCCCCGGGCTCCCCTACAGGGTTACAACTAGCCCGGGCTCCCCTACAGGGTTACAACCAGCCCTGATCTCCCCTACAGTGTAACAACTAGCCCCGGTCTCCCCTACAATGTTACAACCAGCCCCGGTCTCCCCTTCAGTGTTACAACCAGCTCCGGTCTCCCCTTCAGTGTTACAATCAACCCCAGTCCCCCTTCAGTGTTACGACCAACCCTAGTCCCCCTGCAGTGTAACAACCAGCCCCGGTCTCCCCTACAGTGTAACAACCAGCCCCGGTCTTCCATACAGTGTTACAACCAGCCCTGGTCTCCCATACAGTGTTACAACCAGCCCTGGTCTCCCCTACAGTGTTACAACTAGCCCGGTCTCCCCTTCAGTGTTACAACCAGCCCGGTCTCCCCTACAGTGTTACAACTAGCCCTGGTCTCCCCTACAGTGTTACAACTAGCCCCGGTCTCTCCTACAGTGTTACAACCAGCCCCGGTCTCCCCTTCAGTGTTACAACCAGCCCGGTCTCCCCTACAGTGTTACAACCAGCCCCGGTTTCCCCTACAGTGTTACAACCAGCCCTGGTCTCCCATACAGTGTTACAACCAGCCCTGGTCTCCCCTACAGTGTTACAACCAGCCCTGGGCTCTCCTACAGTGTTACAACCAGCCCCGGTCTCCCCTTCAGTGTTACAACCAGCCCCGGTCTCCCCTCCAGTGTTACAACCAGCCCCGGTCTTCCCTACAGTGTTACAACCAGCCCCGGTCTCCCCTTCAGTGTTACAACCAGCCCCGGTCTCCCCTACAGTATTTCTTTTACACTGTACAGTCGGATATGACTGCGAAGGTTTTAGATTCATCAAGTATCACTTAGTGTTACAACCAGCCCGGTCTCCCCTACAGTGTTACAACTAGCCCTGGTCTCCCCTACAGTGTTAAAACCAGCCCCGGTATCCCCTACAGTGTTACAACCAGCCCCGGTCTTCCCTACAGTGTTACAACCAGCCCCGGTCTCCCCTTCAGTGTTACAACCAGCCCCGGTCTCCCCTACAGCGTTACATCAGCCCTGGTCTCCCCTACAGTGTTACATCAGCCCCGGTCTCCCCTACAGGGTTACAACTAGCCCCGGTCTCCCCTACAGTGTTACAACCAGCCCGGGCTCCCCTACAGGGTTACAACCAGCCCTGGTCTCCCCTACAGTGTTACATCAGCCCCGGTCTCCCCTACAGGGTTACAACTAGCCCCGGTCTCCCCTACAGTGTTACAACCAGCCCTGGTCTCCCATACAGTGTTACAACCAGCCCCGGTCTCCCCTACAGTGTTATATCAGCCCCGGTCTCCCCTACAGTGTTACATCAGCCCTGGTCTCCCCTACAGTGTTACATCAGCCCCGGTCTCCCCTACATTGTTACAACCAGCCCTGGTCTCCCCTACAGTGTTACAACTAGCCCGGTCTCCCCTTCAGTGTTACAACCAGCCCGGTCTCCCCTACAGTGTTACAACTAGCCCTGGTCTCCCCTACAGTGTTACAACTAGCCCTGGTCTCCCCTACAGTGTTACAACTAGCCCGGTCTCCCCTCCAGTGTTACAACCAGCCCGGTCTCCCCTACAGGGTTACAACCAGCCCCGGTCTCCCCTACAGTGTTATATCAGCCCCGGTCTCCCCTACAGTGTTACATCAGCCCTGGTCTCCCCTACAGTGTTACATCAGCCCCGGTCTCCCCTACAGGGTTACAACTAGCCCCGGTCTCCCCTACAGTGTTACAACCAGCCCGGTCTCCCATACAGTGTTACAACCAGCTCTGGTCTCCCCTCCAGTGTTACAACCAGCCCCGGTCTCCCCTACAGCGTTACATCAGCCCTGGTCTCCCCTACAGTGTTACATCAGCCCCGGTCTCCCCTACATTGTAACAACCAGCCCTGGTCTCCCCTACAGTGTTACGACCAGCCCTGGTCTCTCCTACAGTGTTACAACAAGCCCCGGTCTCCCATACAGTGTTACAACCAGCTCTGGTCTCCCCTCCAGTGTTACAACCAGCCCCGGTCTTCCCTACAGTGTTACAACCAGCCCCGGTCTCCCCTACAGTGTTACAACCAGCCCCGGTCTCCCCTACAGTATTTCTTTTACACTGTACAGTCGGATATGACTGCGAAGGTTTTAGATTCATCAAGTATCACTTGATGTACCCTCGGTTTTTTACTCCTTTTTCTTTCTAATACAATTCTAATTGAGAATCCCCTCTGCCATCAATTGGAAACCCCCAACAGACGACAGTACTCGTTCCAGTTATGCAAGCCTACGTATCACATACTGGGATCACGTTTTGTTTTTTAGTTTGTGTTTTCTATTTCCTTACGTCTCGTGTCACGAACTTACGAAATCCATTTCCATTTAAAATTAATTACATTTCCTATGAAAGAATTTCTCTATTCATTTAAGCTATCTTTCAAATATATGTATTTTTTATTCCTACCAATTTCGCAGAAAACAAAAAAAACGGTTCTCTGAGACGTCGAATAAATCATAGGGGCGGTAAGGAAACAGTCGACTGTCATCTGGTAGGCCTATACCTAATAATTACCCGAAATAAATGGTTGTGTAGGTATGATCCGGAACCTTGACTTCAGACGGCAGTAGATCTAGAACGTTAAGACCTTGAAATATGTGCATCTAAATCGATAATTTTTCATATTTAACTCTGCATAGTGAACGCAATCGCTCGGCATGTAATCCCAAATACGACAAGCTCGAGGCTGAAATGATTCCTGAATATATATCAAGATATATTCCTCTGATTTTGTATTGAAAGAATAATGTTATTGAAAATTAGACAGGATACAGGTTCACGTAAATATAGAATGTTTTCATCGATTTTACATTCCGCTTGTTTCCAACGTTCCGGTGTATATACATAATTTCATATTTTATACCGACAAGACTTCTTATTTTTTTTAAATTCCCGAACTATGATTTTATTATCAGTGAAAGCATCAGCGAAATATATCGAAATAGTTATAAAACACATATCTTCGTTGCGGTTTCTACTTCAAAATTGAGAGACAACATGTTTCAGTAATAAACGACAGACGAGAATGGTGTCTTGGTCTGCACCCGTGGAGTATGTTACTTAATGTTGGTTAAAGATGCATTTGCCGTGATTTACAACAATATTTTAATATTTGAAATGTTGAAGCGTTGTGGTTATTTTCAAGTATGAAAGAGGTTTTACATGTTTTCATAAATACCGCAAATGAAATCAAATTCAAAAGATAATTGTCAGGGTAAAAAAAAAATCAAAAACCATTCAAACAATTCAGCACTTACCAAGGGAATAGAAGTAATCGGCCAAGTTTATAATTAACTAAAAAGCATTTTATGGTCGTTTACCAATGTACTGATCAACGATCGTGGCTCAGGTAAATGTTGGGATTCTTGTTTTTGAAACGAGAATCGTCCTTTAGCAATAAATTAAACAATGCGTGGTGATGGAAAGTTTGAACCATATAATATAAAGGAATTGGACTTTGAAGCCTACAAGAGCACACAGAGATTTTTTTTTTCAAATATCGTACTGAAAGTATATCATGTGGTGTTGCCAACTCGCTAACCAACGAGGACATGAAAATAATTATTAATACACCAAAATCAGCGGGAACTGCTACATTATATTCTTTTAGTTTATGGTTTTGTTAGTGCAGCATTTACGAGCAGAATTAAATAAACAGCTAGTGTAATACAGGAATAATTACATAAGTTACTTTCACATGAAATTTTATAGCCTCGGAGAGTGTAATAAAACACATGCGTTTATCTTCGTTGCGTGTATGCTATACACAATACCCAACTGCTCAGCATTATATCAGATACCAAAGCAGGTTCAAATACGTCTTTCAAAATACTGAAACGATGTTTGTTTCATTGAAACTGGTATTAGATATCAAAATAATTTAAAATGCATGTTTTAAAATACTGAAACGATGTTTGTTTCGTTGAAACTGATATTAAATATCAACATAATTTGAAGTTCGTCTTTCAAAGTACTGATACGGTTTTTGTTTCGTTGAAATTGATAAAAGATATCAAAATAAAGTTTAAATACATGTTTAAAAGTACTGACGCGATGTTTGTTTCGTTGAAATTGATCTCCTCTCGGCCAATTCCATTTGAGGAACGTGATGCACTCCAATGACACGTGTTCGTGTTAAAATAACTATCATCAAAACAAGCCTCTTTGTCAATGCACCAAGTACGTTCACGCGGTATATCATTGTCAGCACAGCATAGAATAGCATAATAAAAGTTGTTGATTTTTCTTTCAGTGAGCTAGCTAGACCGGCCGACACGACCTTGTCTATCTTCGAAATCTTCTTATAGAAACTACGACTGCTGGGACTATAGAAATATACCCAGCAATGCAAAACATATTATTATTCAATAGAAATTTCCTTCGGGCAAAGTTTGTTTGCAAGTAGAGAATATTATGTAAATAAACTAATTAATGAAAGCATATGCCGGGTATGATTGATGGGTACACAAATCAGATACAATCACGTCTGCAAATTTGAGACATATATGGAATATGAAATAACAGGCAGACGGATACTGTTTAATGACGTGTAGCCGTTAGGGATGACGGGAAATTCCACCGGTAGTGCGTATGGGTGACAACGAACATATTCTTTTTTATTGTGAATGCAAATATTGATATTATATAATAAATGTAAAATAAGTTTCGAACCCTTTTTATATTGATGTGTGTTACATCACGTATCGTAGCATACAGTTAACATAATTATTCAATATTCTTGTCATGTATTTAATATGAGGACCACTAAGTCAGTTATGTACATACTATATATATACCCAACATATTTTATGTCCTTTCCAGTCACTCTCTCTCCTTCCCACATATCGTCTCTCCTTCCCACTCACACTCCCTCTTTCCAACATATTGTCTCTCCTTCCCACTCACACTCTCTCCTTCCCACATCTGGTCTCTCCTTCCCACTCACACTCTCTCCTTCCCACATCTCACACTCCCTCCTTCCCACTCACACTCTCTCCTTCCCACTCACACTCTCTCCTTCCCTCATCTTGTCTGTCCTTTCCACTGACACTCTCTCCTTCCCACATCTTGTCTCTCCTTCCCTCATCTTGTTTCTCCTTCCCACTCCCACTCTCCCCTTCCCACATCTTGTTTCTCCTTCCCACATCTTGTCTCTCCTTCCCTCTCACACTCCCTCCTTCCCACTCACACTCTCTCCTTCCCACATATTGTCTCTCCTTCCCACATCTTGTCTCTCCTTCCCACATCTTGTCTCTCCTTCCCTCTCACACTCCCTCCTTCCCACTCACACTCTGTCCTTCACACTCCCTCCTTCCCACTCACACTCTCTCCTTCCCACATCTTGTCTCTCCTTCCCCCTCACACTCCCTCCTTCCCACTCACACTCTCTCCTTCCCACATCTCACACTCCCTCCTTCCCACTCACACTCTCTCCTTCCCACTCACACTCTGTCCTTCCCACATCTTGTCTGTCCTTCCCACATTTTCTCTCTCCTTCCCACATCTTGTCTGTCCTTCCCACTCACGCTCTCTCCTTCCCTCATCTTGTCTGTCCTTTCCACTCACACTCTCTCCTTCCCACATCTTGTCTGTCCTTCCCACTCACAATCTCTCCTTCCCTCATCTTGTCTGTCCTTTCCACTCACACTCTCTCCTTCCCACATCTTGTCTGTCCTTCCCACTCACACTCTCCCCTTCCCTCATCTTGTCTGTCCTTTCCACTGCCACTCTCTCCTTCCCACATCTTGTCTCTCCTTCCCTCTCACACTCCCTCCTTCCCACTCACACTCTCTCCTTCCCACTTCCTGTCTCTCCTTTCCACTGACTCTCTCTCCTTCCCACATCTTGTCTCTCCTTCCCACTTCTTGTCTCTCCTTCCCCCTCACACTCCCTCCTTCCCACTCACACTCTCTCCTTCCCACTCACACTCTGTCCTTCCCACATCTTGTCTGCCCTTCCCACTCACACTTTCTCCTTCCCACTCGCACGCTGTCCTTCCCACATCTTGTCTGTCCTTCCCACATTTTGTCTCTCCTTCCCACATCTTGTCTGTCCTTCCCACTCACGCTCTCTCCTTCCCTCATCTTGTCTGTCCTTTCCACTGCCACTCTCTCCTTCCCACATCTTGTCTCTCCTTCCCACCCGCACTCTCTCCTTCCCACTTCTTGTCTCTCCTTCCCCCTCACACTCCCTCCTTCCCACTCACACTCTCTCCTTCCCACTCACACTCTCTCCTTCCCTCATCTTGTCTGTCCTTCCCACTGACACTCTCTCCTTCCCACATCTTGTCTCTCCTTCCCACCCGCACTCTCTCCTTCCCACTTCTTGTCTCTCCTTCCCACTCACACTCCCTCTTTCCAACATATTGTCTCTCCTTCCCACTCACTCTCTCTCCTTCCCACATCTTGTCTCTCCTTCCCACTTCTTGTCTCTCCTTCCCCCTCACACTCCCTCCTTCCCACTCACACTCTCTCCTTCCCACTCACACTCTGTCCTTCCCACATCTTGTCTGCCCTTCCCACTCACACTTTCTCCTTCCCACTCGCACGCTGTCCTTCCCACATCTTGTCTGTCCTTCCCACTCACACTCTCTTCCTTCCCACATATCGTCTCTCCTTCCCACTCACACTCCCTCTTTCCCACATATTGTCTCTCCTTCCCACTCACACTCTCTCCTTCCCCCCTCTTGTCTCTCCTTCCCACTCACACTCTCTCCTTCCCCCCTCTTGTCTCTCCTTCCCACTCACACTCTCTCCTCCCCACATCTTGTCTCTCCTTCCCACATCTTGTCTATCCATCCCACTCACACTCTGTCCTTCCCACTCGCCCGCTGTCCTTCCCACATCTTGTCTGTCTTTCCCACATTTTGTCTCTCCTTCTCACATCTTGTCTCTCCTTCCCACTCACACTCACACTCCCTCCTTCCCACTCACACTCTCTCCTTCCCACTCACACTCTGTCCTTCCCACATCTTGTCTCTCCTTCCCACTTCTTGTCTCTCCTTCCCACTCACACTCCCTCCTTCCCACTCACACTCTGTCCTTCCCACATCTTGTCTCTCCTTCCCACTTCTTGTCTCTCCTTCCCACTCACACTCCCTCCTTCCCACTCACACTCTGTCCTTCCCACATCTTGTCTGTCCTTCCCACTCACACTCTCTCCTTCCCTCATCTTGTCTGTCCTTTCCACTGACACTCTCTCCTTCCCACATCTTGTCTCTCCTTCCCACTCACACTCTCTCCTCCCCACTCACACTCTGTCCTTCCCACTCGCCCGCTGTCCTTCCCACATCTTGTCTGCCCTTCCCACTCACCCTTTCTCCTTCCCACTCGCACGCTGTCCTTCCCACATCTTGTCTGTCCTTTCCACTGCCACTCTCTCCTTCCCACATCTTGTCTGTCCTTCCCTCTCACACTCTCTCCTTCCCTCATCTTGTCCGTCCTTTCCACTGACACTCTCTCCTTCCCACCTCTTGTCTCTCCTTCCCACTCACGCTCTCTCCTTCCCTCATCTTGTCTGTCCTTCCCATTCTCACTCTCTCCTTCCCATATCTTGTCTCTCCTTCCAACATCTTGTCTCTCCTTCCCACTCTTCCCACATCTTGTTTCTCCTTCCCACTCACACTCTCTCCTCCCCACTCACACTCTGTCCTTCCCACATCTTGACTCTCCTTCCCACTCTCACTCTCTCCTTCCCACTCACTCTCTCTCCTTCCCTCATCTTGTCTCTCCTTCCCACATTTTGCCTCTCCTTCCCACATCTTGTCTGCCCTTCCCACTCACCCTTTCTCCTTCCCACTCGCACGCTGTCCTTCCCACATCTTGTCTGCCCTTCCCACTCACACTTGCTCCTTCCCACTCGCACGCTGTCCTTCCCACATCTTGTCTGTCCTTCCCATTCACACTCTCTCCTTCCCATATCTTGTCTCTCCTTCTCACATCTTGACTCTCCTTCCCACTCACACTCTCCCCTTCCCTCATCTTGTCTGTCCTTCCCATTCACACTCTCTCCTTCCCACATCTTGTCTATCCTTTCCACATCTTGTCTGTCCTTCCCACTGACACTCTCTCCTTCCCACCTCTTGTCTCTCCTTCCCACTCACGCTCTCTCCTTCCCTCATCTTGTCCGTCCTTTCCACTGACACTCTCTCCTTCCCACATCTTGTCACTCCTTCCCACATCTTGTCTCTCCCTTCCCCACCCCCCCCCCCCCCCCCCCCCACTCACACTCTCTCCTTCCCACATATTGTCTCCCCTTCCCACTCACACTCCCTCTTTCCCACATATTGTCTCTCCTTCCCACATCTTGACTCTCCTTCCCACTCACACTCTCCCCTTCCCTCATCTTGTCTGTCCTTCCCACTGACACTCTCTCCTTCCCACATCTTGTCACTCCTTCCCACATCTTGTCTCTCCTTACCACATCTTGTCTCTCCTTCCCACCCACACTTTGTCCTTCCCACATCTTGTCTCTCCCTTCCCCACCCCCCCCCCCCCCCCCCCCCACTCACACTCTCTCCTTCCCTCGTCTTGTCTGTCCTTTCCACTGACACTCTCTACTTCCCACATCTTGTCTCTCCTTACCACATCTTGTCTCTCCTTCCCACTTAAGCTCCCTCCTTCCCACTCACACTCTATCCTTCCCACATCTTGTCTCTCCCTTCCCCACCCCCCCCCCCCCCCCCCCCCACTCACACTCTCTCCTTCCCACTCACCCTCTCTCCTTCCCACTCACACTCTCTCCTTTCCACTCTCACTCTCTCCTTCCCACATCTTCTCTCTCCTCCCCACATCTTGTCTCTCCTTCCCGCATCTTGTCTCTCCTTCCCACCCACACTTTGTCCTTCCCACATCTTGTCTCTCCCTTCCCCACCCCCCCCCCCCCCCCCCCCCACTCACACTCTCTCCTTCCCTCGTCTTGTCTGTCCTTTCCACTGACTCTCTCTCCTTCCCACATCTTGTCACTCCTTCCCACATCTTGTCTCTCCTTACCACATCTTGTCTCTCCTTCCCACCCACACTTTGTCCTTCCCACATCTTGTCTCTCCCTTCCCCACCCCCCCCCCCCCCCCCCCCCACTCACACTCTCTCCTTCCCACTCACACTCCCCCCCCCCCCACTCACACTCTCTCCTTCCCTCATCTTGTCTCTCCTTCCCACATTTTGCCTCTCCTTCCCACATCTTGTCTCTCCTTCCCACTCACACTCTCTCCTTCCCACTCACACTCCCTCTCTTTCTCCCTCTCATCCACTCTCTCTGTATTCTGAAATTGGAAATTCCTTCTTTGATAGATTACCTCTAATTGGATACATGTTGTGTGTTGTTTCTGATTGGAGAGAAAGAATGGACGGACAGAAGGATTGTGTAGGAAGAGGGGGGAAGTGTGGATGATAGAGGGGGAAGAGATCGAGCGAGCAAGACAGAGTGTACAGGAGAGAGATAGGGAATGGGGGAGGAATGTACGGAGTGTGGTTGAAGGGAGAGAAAAAAAGGTGAGTGTGGGAGAGAGGCCATGTGTAGGGGAGAGTATAAGGGCGGGGGGGTGG
>NW_018406841.1:554254-596233 GCF_002113885.1 Mizuhopecten yessoensis
GTGTTAATTTCGCGCGTCACCACGTATAGGTACATGCATTCTACCATGTAATTCTCTTGCAGATTAGCTACATATTTTCAAAGTCAATATTTTGCGTATTTTTCTAGGCCGCTAATATATTTATCGAAAAATGACTGGAAAAGTAAACACGACTAAATCAGCAGTAAATCATTTAAATTTTCTCCTTTTAGCTACATGCAATTTTATGTAATTGCGATTATTCCAAAAATAAATCAGCGTTCCATAGTTTTAAAAATGCCCTTTTTGGTCCAAAGCTTGTCTAACATTTATGTCGATATTTTTTCGCCTCATTAGCACGTGCACGCGATGCCTTGTCACGTCCCTCGGCCCTTCAAGGAGTTAGATGACCGATTTAAAAACGATCACAAGTGTTTCTCTGGCGGCAAATTAACGTCATTAATATTCCATCGTTGAATATCGAAGAAAACTTTAAATGTCTTTAATCGATTTGAAAGATACTTGGTACTCATTAAAAGTTGTAGTATTGCGAGGTATTAGGCGATGAAAAAATTCAAACTCAAGTTATAGCGTATATATATCGAATAACACACTATGTTACACTTTCGTTTTACAATTTATTCATAGAAAGTACAGTAACACTCGATATAATGCCCCTCGTTTGATTTTCTAACTCACTTAGCGCCAACATATTTCAATGTCTGATTTTCTCCATCTATATTTTTTACATAATTAATGTTTTTCATCATTATAGCGTCAAACCTCTTTATGATGACAACATTTTAATGACCCTATAGTGCCATTATAACGAGATTTTACCGCAGTCAAAATCCAATCATAAAGAGTTTAACAGTATAAGGGAACACACATAGACTGCCTACGTCATCAATTTGGATATCTCACGGTAGCACACATAGACTGCCTACGTCATCAATTTGGATATCTCACGGTAGCACACATGGACTGCCTCCGTCATCAATTTGGATATCTCATGGTAGCACACATGGACTGCCTACGTTACTAATTTGGATACCTTACAGCAGCACACATGAAATGCCTCCGTCATCAATTTGGATATCTCAGGGTAGCACACATGGACTGCCTCCGTCATCAATTTGGGTTTTTCATCAAAGAGAAGTGATGTTCCGGAGACCCGATTACGATACATTGTTTCTATTCCCGTAGGCCAAGCGGGGGACCTAACACACTTATTAGGGAAATAAGGGCCCGTGTATAATGATTTTAGTGTAGACCTATGTGATACATTCGATTTGTAAATAGTGGTTTATTATGTATTTATATGCCAAAGCTCGGAGGGTTTTCCAGACTGAGAGCAGACGTTTTATAGACATGTTAGACGTGTCAGGACACAGCTGATTACCCGTCGTCTGATCAGTTAGGGAGTTATTTGGCGATATCACAATTATTCACTGTTCCACCACATATATCACGCTTGAGGCTAATTTGGAAGCCCCATACATGTAGAGCTCTCCTTCTTTAGTTGCTAGGTGTTGAATAACAGGCCATTGAAGACCCACAATGCAACCTTAAGCAACATCAGTGCTTGAAGAGTACCAAGATGTTGCAGATGTGAAAAACAAAGTTTGCTAAATGAGTTTGGTGACGTCTTGTCCTAATAAAAGTCTCTTAATATTGACTCGTAAGAGGGAACTTCCCTTCAACTTGATTGAACCAGCGCTGTATCGGTAACCCATGGCCATGCCAGTACATGTCCGAGTTCGATTTCAAGACACTTGTTTTCTGTTGAAAGAAAGTGCGTCGTCAATCAGTAGTAAATTGTCTGCGGGACACCAAGTGTTGTTTTTCTTGTCGGTTAGCAGGTCTTAAATGGTTCTGATATATTTTTCTGTCATGGTGTAATTAGCCAATGTCGTTTTCATATGATTTTATGTGTCAGAAAGCGAAACATAAAAATATGTATATACATGTAATAATACTGATATAAAACATTTGATATAGCGCCCTCTTTAACTAGAATAAACCACGCTGAAGCACTTTACAGACCATTGATATACACTTTATACTGTACGATCTACACAATTAGCATATACATTAATCAATACTATTTTGAGGAATTCGCAGGAGCTGCTTTATCGTGCGCTAACTACTAGTCCTATGCCACTTGGCTAATATCTCCCTATGTGTGTATGCCTGCGTGTGTGCTGGAGATGTATTGTGCTCTGTTTGTAGTGGGACCGTGCTTCCAACGGTATCATTTATAGTGCCACCTCACTTGAATGCTACAGCACAGATACTGCAACATTCACCCCAGACCAATGTATACTCCAACTGGGTTGTTGGAGTTGTTTTGGCAGGAGAAAAACACTTTCGCTGAATATTCATACGCACGACTTAGGGCATCGAACCCCGGCCGCCTGCGTGGACGGCCGGAGTTTTAACCACTCGACCAATCCGCCCATAAACGAAGCAATTCTTTTTTATATTAGATTCTACTATTTATTATGCTTGTCGGTTAAGTTTGCACTGTTTACAAGTAAACAAAACACTCAACAAGCTTAACAATGATGTCTTAAGAAAAGGTCTTCCAACGAATATTTTTTTATAAATGTACATTCAATGTCAATTGTCCAATGTGACTTTGACTTTGTTCACTGTTATATCAAAATTTTGTAGCTTAAGGTATATATATTTTTAGTCCGACCACTTTTCTGCATTTACTTTCCTATTAAATATATGTCGTTTCTTCTATATTAGATTTCTTTTTATTTATAAGGATAAACACAGGTTTAGCCAAAGGCTAATCTTCAACGTTGTCAGCTTGATGGTAAAAAACAAGATTTAGATCAAATTCACGCAATAAACATACATAGCGTTACTTCGATATTATCATATGCAAGAACATATGCATTCAGGTATTTCAATAATTATGACATGTGCCTAACAATGTAACATACTAATAGATCAAGGCGATGACCTACGTAATATTCTAAGAAGGGCATAAGCTCCTCAGAGATACACATGAAAGCACCGTAATAGAGCATAATACCTTCCGAGATGACCCCCTTAATCATGGTGATAGGACATTAGTCATTCCGATATGCCCCTCATCGGAGGAAATCCTTCCGATATGACACCTGTTGTCACTGTATGAGGACAAAAAGCCTTCGAGAGCCCCCTCCCCTTTATCACAACTCAATCAAATCCTCCGAGTTGCCCCCAGTAATAAGCCTTATAAGACACAAGACCCCCCNACCCTCTGAGATGCCCCCATAATCACCTTATTAGGTTTAATACACCCCATAAAGACCCTTATAATCACCCTAAAAGAACGTAAGACCCCCTGAGATTACCCCTGTAATCACTCTTATACAGTGAAGGACATAAGACACCTTTGAGATGGCCCCAATAATCACAATGACATACACTCGGATATGCCCCCTAATCGCTGTTATGGACATAAAACCCTCCGAGTTGCCCCCACTCCTGCAATCACCATAAAGACGGACAATTTAAACTTGACATGTCATTGTCTAGCCTAATTGAGATATTAAGTGAAGGGGCTTTTCGTCCTAACTTAGTAGATTGATCCATTCTATTTGTCAATATTCGTCCAGTGGAATGGCTTCGGAGCATGGCCGTCACCAATAGTTATCGCAATTCGGGATTATTTTCCCCGCGTTGTGACATGACAAAACGAGTGCCATTCAAGCCACAAGACTCATTGATCATATTGTTGTTGACTTTAACACATCGTGAAATATGAGAGATTAAAAAAGGAATTTAAAAAAATACATTCTTCAACTTTCCGTAGTTTTGTCGGATCAATGAATATTAAAGATGTTCGTGCTTGTTTTTCCCATTCTCGTGAATGACAACTAAATACAAAAATGAGTTCCACATGGAATATTTTTTTGAGCGCGTGAGCTAACAAGGCTTGACGTCATAAACTTAGGAATCGATAAAAGTGTCCTCGGTGGAGACTAGATATTTTGTATATATATATAAATATATATATATATAAAGCGAAGTAATTTGACAGACAGGGACGGATAAGCCACATAAATGCAGTAAAGTGCTTTCTGTGGACTGCCCTAAATGTCCAAGATATCCAAAATACATTTCTTCTTGGCCTTCTTACTTTCTTGTTGTTATTGAACAACAGCGCTACCGCGTGCTTTTGGTCATGAACATAATCAGCGTAGTAGTTTCTCGGTAGAGCCGTTTAATGTAGCTTTTTCTCCATTTTTATGTGCAGGGTTATATATAATTAACGATGCAACGAAACATAACTATAATTTGATTGGTTAAAATAAAGAGTTTAGATATTTCTAACTACACAGTCATCAAACGAACGGAATCGAAAAGAAAATTGAATAATATGATTATAGAAATGTTCATTTATTAAAATGTTGATTTTGTTAACTTTTGTTTTATATTTGTAACGGCTTACGAAAAAGTCTTGTTTAAATTAACAACAGATTGTTTTCAAAATTAAAAACAGAAACATGGAATTACGTTTAGTGAATGTCGTTGCGCGTAAAGTTATGCCGAGATTTAAAAATTGATATTTCTTGCTTATCTAACTTGTCTTTTGATATACATGTAATAATGACATCGGCTTTTTAAAGCGTGTGACACTTCAAAAGTTCAACCGCGTTTGCTGCTCCGTTAACACTTACTGAACGCGAGTCCCTAATACCAAAACATTCAAATACAGTGAGACGGGGTTTAATTTTCTGAAAACTATTAAACAAACATATAATGGATCTTGTATCTGTTTATGCATCCAGCCCAACATCATTTTTATCATGTAGTCCAAATAATTAAGTGTGTCTTTTTTTTTCAATTGAAGAAGACACCAATAAACATTTTGTATATATAAGTGGAAATTCAATATTGAAATTGACGAATCAAAATATTCATGCCAGAAATAAGTGGGACATAAAAACCATACGGCTTTGCCCCTTTAGTTGATTTTCTCCTTCATAAACAGAAACTAAACACGAAATATGTAACAATTTGCAAGCATGGGCTATTGGATAGCATACTTATTGGTTGTCTGGTAAAGCATTGAATCGAAAAAGCACTTTCAAGTAAATAAAGAAGAAAGTATATTTGGAGGTACGGTAGTCTTCTGGTAGGACGCCGGGCTCGTGACCGAGGGATTGCGGGTTCGAGTCACGGCACGACACTGTGTTGTATCTTTGAGCAAGATACTTAACTCCGCTTGTTCCAGTCTACTCAGCTGTAAATGAGTACGTGGCTGGGCAGTGCTAGAATTATAGAATGCTAGCTGTGAGCGCCGAAATGGCAGCACCGGCTGTATGCTCCCCAGTGAGTTGAGTAAGATATTGGCTGGTTGCAAAAGCCCTATATAACAACGGATGATAATTTGTGAACCGCTTTCAGACCTACGAGCTTTAAGGTTGTGATAAAGAACCCCGAATCATTATTATAAGTAGTATTGTTATTTTTCTGTAGCTTTCATATTTTTGCGAATAGGACTAAGATATTAAAGTCTATAACTATTTCATTTATATGGAAAGATATTTGCACTTCATTTCATTGACCTCTTTTCAATTTCCATTTCATAAATTCAATTTGATATAAGTATACAATAGCATTAAGATTGTGTTCAAATAATGCTAATCGAAGGTAAAAAGAAAGAGTGTTCCGAGAGTTGCTCCAAACCTTCGGAAAATTCGACGCTACACTAACGACTTCTCGAATCATGACTTATAGCAATGGTGACAATTTTAACGTCTAGTAAAAATAAAATAAAAATATCCAATGCTTCAGATTGATAAATAGTTGTGATGTGTTCCTTTTCCCCGATCGTACGTCCCTGTAGAGGCACAGACACCCGCATTACACTACGACACTTGAAGCTCATAAAAGTAAAAAAAAAAACAGTTTCATATTGACATTTAGGTCTAAAACACGTAACCTTGAAAAAACATAAAGACTACACCATACAAAACTTTAACGTCGATGTTAAAATTTGATATAGCTGAAGAAAACATTTTAGATCGTTGTCACACAGTTTCAAGTATGCTCTAGGGCAACATCAGACGCCGAACTTCGATTTTGTTACGGTCACTCAGCTGAATCCAACAGATCTAGGTGTTACAGTGTGGTGACGTCACTGCTGGTGGTTGACATTTTTTACAGGGAGAAAGTATCAATGTGTATCCTACAAGCGCTCTTGGGACATTGATTGAAATATTAGGGACATACATGGGCAAAATCGGCGGAGTAACTTTACAACAAAGACTGATGTGGGTTTTGCTATTCGATCCTAAGATGATCGACGACCTTCTGGTTGGTTAGAAATCAACAACCAGTCGATGATGTATAGATTACAATGAAGGTTTCATGGGGCAGACATAATGACATCATCGGATCCGGAGCCATGCAGAAATCGAGACGGCATCGACAACAAACGGACATGTTAACAAATGGAAAAAATTGATAGGACGAAAAACAATGATAACGTCATCAAAGGAGAACAAAATCCCAAAATAGCCACAATTCTTATTTTCAACTCAATCTTTTGAAAATGGCAACCATCCTATCCGTTAACGGTGTAGACTTTGTCTGGCCGAAACGTGCTAACATTCATCTATTCCACGGCTTTGCAGACACGTATTGAACTGTTTTCATGGATTGGATAGGGGCTCTAGTTTATGTATCTGTTCTCGAATACAATATTGGTCCAAGACACATTTTGATTCTTTCGAACCGTTATCGCATGCCACCAATCCATTCATTCGCCCTGTCCGTCTGTTCAATCTTTCGCCGTTGTGTGCTCTACGGTATATTCTTGACAATCAGAGTTATAGTTCTTCATTAGTTAAATAACGACAAAAAGTTAAATTTAATTGATTTTTTCAGAGTTTGCTCGAAAAATATAAGTACAGTGTATACTGCAATTACTGCAATTTTTCGCGAATAATTATTTTCGCTATTGTCGTCTTCTCACATTTTTTATTTTTTTTTACTAGTTTTAAATAGTTTCATGGAAAATTAAATAATCTGAGACAAAATAACGTTTCGTTTTAATAATGAATGTAAGACAGATACAGGTTATCACACCTTTACAATTTTAAACAGTATGCCAAAAATGAATTAAGCTACACAATACCCTAAAATGAAATACCATTTACTTCGAGAAACTTTGTATTTCTGTAATATATTATCCTGTGTATGAAAACAAAATTGTAATCGCGAATGATAAATTTAACGATGATATTCTTGGCATGGATTTTAGATTATAACCCGTTTAATTTGTGACCACAGACATATACTTAAAATGACAACTATAGGAAATTGTGCATGCCATCACACGCGTGGCCAGAAGGGAAATAGGCAGAGGAAAACTTGCATCATAATACCCTAGGTATGGGATTGAAAATACAAGACACATACAGATCATGTTTCATATAAATCTTTGCTTGAAATTGAAAACGCAATCATGGAAAATAGAACTCTGCCTATGCTTTCGAAACCGGAGCAACAGAGAAAAAAAAGTAATTTCATTTCTAGCTCTGTTAAAAGATAGTATCAATTTAGGATTTGCAGTTCTAAAAAAACTTACGTTTGTATGAGTGGGTATTGCAAAATATACCGTACCAATGCCTTCTAGTATATCATTCTAGTAAGTTGTCAGATGCTTATAAAAGGTCTTCACTACAGTCGACGAGCCACCTTAAGTCTGTGATAAATGGTCGGACTCGCCCGTCGTTTTTATCGAGCTGAGTCGGACATATTGTTTTGGCGTGTTTGTGATCATGTCAAACCTTCCCGATACGGAACAGTTGTGTCTGGCCCCGACCATTAGTCAGACAACACAAACAGACGATTTGGTGTCGGCACGAACGTCTTAGAATGCCGAAGCCTTCTCAAAGAAATAAAGTAAACACTCAGATTGTCATGATAGCGTTATTCTTTGTACTTTCTGAGAATAATCTTTAATAATGATCTGTGTATACCCTTCCTTACTCCCCCTCCCCCTTTTTATTTTTATATTTTTTATTTGGCGATATCTTACCACACCCCTCTACTTTTTTTAAATTTATCTCTTAAGGGGTTTTACGTACAAGCCCATCTGTTTTTCCAACGTTTAACCCTTTCCCCTGTGTAACTTTAGTAGACTCTACCATGCATTGATATGGATTAGTCCATTATGGTCTACAGTGTTGAAAGGGTGAAGCCCGAAGCATCACCGACGAACTCTAGAAGGACGAAACAGCTATATGATGCAGTAATGTTCATTATTTTGCATACTGTATCTATTACTAGATTTTAAATGTCCAGTCATCCATGTGTGAGTGTGTAATGTTCATATCTGAAGGAAAATGGCCTGCATGATCGTAGTAGGCTCATTTTGTGGACGCATACAGAATCCGGGGTTATCTTTTGTTTCCTATTCTTTTGGGAAAATTGGAGAAATCAAACAATTATGATATCTCTTTATTCCACACTTGTTTTCTTCTCTGCAGTTTTTCTTCTTCCGTGTTGTTTCCAGCTCTCCTACCGTTTTGCAGTGTTCTATCGCATATGATTGTTGAAGGCTCCCAATTAAAAAACAATATCTTCACACATAACGCTGCATCTGTCTCTAGTTTTCAAGTTAGCAATCAGTTATGATACCTAAGCTGATATCATAATTGTGTTAATATTACGGTTTGTAGAAGTCTTAATATTATGGGTATTCGGAATGTGATGCAGTGTTTCGAAAACCAACAATAGTATTTATCTTTTAGATAATAACTAAAGAATGACGCCATGGAAATTATTTCATGATTATTATTTTTAAAAGAAAAAAAATGAGAAAAAATAATCTGCATAGGGCCAGTTGTTATTAGTTTCATCAGAATTACATAAATATGGTGAAATTACGACTTGAACATTTTAATTAAGATTAAAATAAATACATCAAATGGGTATCGAAAGTGGAAACACTGGATCGAACACGTTACTGACACTGGTGTGTGAGAAACAATTCATTTGCATACGATCTAACCTGAATTGATTGTGTTAAATGGGGATAATATATATCACGAACAGGAATTGAGGCACAACTTCAGTCTAGAATTAAACTTTCTCTCTCTAATACTAAAGAACGGGAAGTCAAGGTCGAGTCATTGTAAAGTGGAAATGAACATAGGGATCAATTTCAATCGATTTTACACACCTGTTTCAGGCTGTTTAGGATTTTATAGACCGTCTTTGTAACAATTTCGGATATATCTCCAATTTGCTTTGTATCTATATATCAAGCCCTTTATCATCGGTATGCATACTTTATCATTATGTCATTTTCGATCAAATTTATGACGTCACAATGTCTCACCAGGATTGTTTTTTTTTTCTCTTTACATGATTCTGTTTAAACAGACTAATATACTTAAACAAACTCATTTCTCAAGGAAGTTATCAAAGGCTTGTACTATTGTAATTTTTTCAAATTGCTTGAACGTTCGGCTAGCTTTTTTTGTTCGTGTTCTTGTTAAGATAACAGATCTTCAGTCAATTGCGCCCGGAATCTTTGTGTAAATTGCTTTGCCCCAAGAGATAGAGTAGCATCGGTCTCATCAGTGTGTTGATTGAATGTTCCTTGTCATTAGCAAAGGGGAAACATTAATCAGATTTGGATTACGTATGACAAAGAATGTCAAGTAGGTCGAATCTCCCATAACACACCGGACATCCGGGATATGTAGATCCCGTCATGCATTGTGATGAGTAAATAATGAACGTTACTTCCTGTCTGTGACCGCCGCCGTCTGCAAGCGTCGTGGTGATGATGACCGGGACGACTATTATAAGCGGCCATTACTGTATGTGAGCCTCGATATTTAACAGGACATGTTAATCAATGTTATCACAGATTTGTCTAAAAGTGTCTTCTTGTTTACATTGATGTAATAAAACAAACGCCGTCTGGAACATCAGATACACGTATTTGTTACAATGGTTCATATAACTCAATATATGTGGACAAACTGAAAATTGTACAATCTTAAAGGAAATCAAAACTAGCTTTTAGTCTCTAGACAATAATGATGTGTTCGTACATATCTACACCAGTTTACAATTCTACTTCGTTGTAATCTCGTTATGCATTTTTTGCGTTAGATTTTTTTCGGAATATTTTGTCACGATGTATTACTGTGTAATGAATGACGTGGGTCCCTTTGTGTGATTTTAAGCTTACTATGAAAAAGCTTTGTACCGTAATATTCTCCATAAACGTTATATAACGTATCAAAACAAAGCAAAGATCCTATGTGATAAATATTCTCAGACTCCTTACCATCATAAATAGGTTGATAAAAATCCGTTATGCAGCTAGATGTACTTTATTTTAAAATATGCAAAATTTAAAGCATGATTAATCGGAACGGCTGTATAGAGAACACAAGTTTACTACCGGTTCTGTACTCTTTGATAGTGACTTCTCTTCAAACACATTGTTAAAAATCGCTTGCCGACACGAAAACAAGTTAATAGTAACCTGCTCGAGCGTAAATTGTTTTATCTATTACAGCTGGGATGTCGCGTGAATTCAATAAACGTTCCAACATTCGCTGCAAAAGGCTAATAAATAACATTTTGTAAACTGTTGAAAATACATTATATCTTTCGTTTCGCATGCGATGGTGAGCAACATTTCCATCAATCCCTTAAAAATACGGTCGAGGATTGACTATCTGCGTTAGGTGTTTATTTAAGGCGACACGTCTACCATACTGAAAGTTGAATTATTAAGAAATTTGAATTTATATTATTTATCAAAAAGAGTAATTTGTCATGTTTGGAATTGATAAATTTTCTTAGAACATGTAATTGGAGAACCGTTGCATACTCTATAAGCCATCTACGGTTTATCCCTTTTCATTTTGATTCCCCGCTTTCAAAAATATGCTCGAAATATCAAACCATTGCTTAATCTATCAACTTGCCGAACAGGTTCAATAAAACTTCCATATAAAGCAACTTTGATCACATTTTAAGATGTTTTTGATAATCCACATCTATTTTGGGTGTGATATATGACTCTCATGTAATTTTACTTGTCGTAGTTTACATGCTTTTTCTATCTAATGTGATTTGTATTATTTCTGCTTGTAAATCAAACATAAATTTAGCTTGAAAATTGAATAAAATAAAAGATGAGTGTTCAACAGACACACAAGTAACGGCCCCTTTAAAATCTGGTTATTTTTACAAATAAATAGTTCAGTCTTCAGGCAGCTGCGAGGCAGAAAGTTGACGGTGCAAACTTTTTGTCTACTGTCGCAGTAAGGAATATTAAAGCCAGAAATACCATCAGGTTTGGATGATAGCTAAGGTTTATCACTATATTATCATTGTTACGTAATAATGCATGAATTATGCTTATATATCATTACATAGTATTGTATAATAGGATTACGTAACCTATTTTATGGGTGTTTGGGCAATTTACTACCTGGTATATATTAAATGTGTTTTCTCTTACTGTATTTGTTAAAATAAAAAAATCTGTTACGTAATCCTATTTTACAATATTATGTAATGATATATAATCATAATTTATGCAATATTACGTAACAATAATAATACAGTAATTTTTATAATATGCCATACAGTATGCGCCACACGTCTTTAAATGACCTCAGCTGTTAAAAGGACGTTAAACAATATACAACCAAACTAAAACCATACACTGCACCATACAGCTGTTTCGTCTTTCAAGGACTCATCGGTGTTCTCAATGCCCCCAAAAAATGTAGAAATCAAAATTGGTATAATCATTGATGAAACGGAAAAAGAGTTGATTAAAATATATCAATTGTATTAATTTCAATAATTAGTGGATTGACGATTGTACAAATCGGCTAAAAGAATTCGTCCACAATCTTAAAATCTGATATATCTCAAATATAGAAACAAGAATGTAAACATTAACTTACCTAGATTGTGTTGATGATATATTGATACCATCGAGAAAGTCAATAATCAATAGTTTCAAAGTTTCACAATTGGGTCGTTTTTCATTTGATATTGAAAAGTACTGTTACACCCTGCCAGACATGTAGACGTTGATTTATGCTGCATAGGGGAACTAGATTTATGGGATATATTTCATAAAATCGTTTATAGCAAAAGTTGATTTAAGAGGGGGATTTCTGAGTCACAAGCAAAATGAACTAAGAAATATAAGGAAATCCAGTAGTTTCATTTGCTCCGGTTCTCGTTGAACACAACTGCAGCCTTAGTTTTTCAAATAACATTATTTTTAATTTATACTATTATTTCTTTTTCATATGCGTGACTAAGTGAGCGAATGACAAGGCCATGATGATAAAGACATTTGTAAACAGTCATATTTCTCGATATCTCCTCCTTATTTAGCGTCTGAACACCATCCGCAAAAAATCACCTCTGCATGAAATATATCCTAAAGGAAAAATCAGATTAACACAAGGGAAATAGGCTATATTGATCGAAATAAAAAACACCACGAATTTTGTCTGGATGCAAAAGCGCGAAAATATGACCATGGGGGATTAAATTTCTACACGGAATATTTACAGGACATTTGATAATTATATGTGTAATGTTTGTCAAAACAAGATTGTTGTAAAAGAACCGTTAATGCCACATAATGCTGAGTTTATTAATCAGTTAGAATGAATGTTATCATATCGACAACCGGGGTCATTTGTGTCTCTTCAAATACATCTGTGATCATTTGCTCAACGCTTTTTCGAAATTGATATTGTTACAATTGGTTATGTCTACAGACTATATTCATCTGCTTTTGAATAGCTCTAACATTTTTCTTATTACCATAATTCTTACGTAAGTTAAAAATATCACTTGTGATGTTCTTTAGAATTATCGTTATCGAATCTCTTAGAGATAAAAATGCTATGAGTGAGAATCATGAAATCAACTTCACTGAGACAATAAAGGTGGTATTTCTGCCTGCGAGGCTTAAAAAAATCCAAAATGTAAACAAAACCGGCATTCCATATCAAAATCGATAAAACAACGAATGAAAAATGTATAAGAAGAACAAAGACAAGGGCCCGTATTCATGAAACTGTTCTCATGCTCAAGCAGGGATTCTGTGTTCAAGGCAGCTTTATTGTAACTAGATTAAATCATGTCAATCGATCAAAAACTCAATTGTAAATATGGAAAACAGTATTCATCTTTAAGTCTCTTCAATTGTTTCCCAAGTAATTGACAAAATAAGATTTTTTAAATACTTGATAATCGGCACAAGAAATTAGACAATATCCATGCTTGAGCATGAATGAGAACGGTTTCATGATTAAGGGCTAAGGTGTTATGGAGAGTCATGCTGCTTCATCGACGACCCCCAAACCCCCAAACCCCCCACCCCCTTCCACCCCCTAGGTCATATACAAGTTATGCCACCCTTCAATGAGAGAACCCAGTTAGATATGATATAAGTATGAGAAACACGTCGATATTCTTACGTTGAAGAAATTTAATATTTGTCACCATGACCTTATTGAGAACTATTGCATCCTCAATTATCCAGAAGTTACGCTCATTTACGTCGTTCTCTGCACCCCTTGCATATTTCATGATAAAATCAAAGGCTATGTACGTGCCATCTTGTGGATTATACAGGTAGAATAATATGATCCTTTGCTGTAAATCAAAAGAATCGCGCGGAAGCGAAACGATAAAATTGACCGGCTTTGAAATTTGGTGTCTCTCCTCTGTAATCTTCAAAGGGCAGGTATCAGTTTAGCGATTTGTCAGTCTTTATATACCTGGAATCAACCAAACAGCTAATCTTGTGCTTTCAAGTTTGTCATGATACAGTGTATTCATATGCAGGAGTGCAGATAACATAAGTGAGCGAAACTCTTTGAATTTCGAGGAAGGAACTATGTGCTTGGTTGTTTATCTTCATGGACACGTCGTAAGAAGATTGACAATTTTGTAGTAGGAAAATCTAAATCTTACTCTTTTGGGTAACCCGGCTTCCGCCCAGGATTATCTTTCAATCTGTTGTGGTCTCTTCCAGATTTCTGTTTTTTCCCCTCAAATTAGAGCTATGGATTTGTATATGTGTGCAATGATATAAATGCTTTGACTTTTTCCCACTTTATAATTTGTGATTTGTAATATTTGTTTGCTCTTAATTGAAATGTTTAGATCAAAACAATTTCGATAGTTAAAAGTCACAATCACTTCATCTTCATTAAGAATATCTTGCAAACGTGCAAAGCTTAATGCAATTAACAGCGCTCTAGGGAAATTCAAAGTTCAAACGACTGGAAATGAAATATATATTTGTTTTTATGTCGATTTCGATTGTGTGACAGCTGCGTGGACTTTTCAAAAGGAGCATTCACCGTCTGATGAGAAATTCTCATTAACATGTCGTTAAAGGCAATAAACGTGGCCTCTAGACTTAAAAAGCAACAGAATCGGCATGTGACATTCGTTTAGTGGGAAGGAGCTGACATAGATTCCTCAAGTAGCAAGATTGTCGAAAAGAACCCGAAGTTATTTGGCAACCTTGGCCCGTATTCACGAAATCATTTTCATGCTCAGGCTCAAATATTGTGCTTTATCCCAATTTCTTGCTCTGGTGATGAGTAAATAAAACAAAAGCACTTTATGTCAATGATTTCGGAAAATTTTGGAGAGTTCGAAAGCCAAAAGCCATTTAAAATGTTTATTTTTACCGTGTCATAGGATTAAATTGACTTACAAGACGGCTGGTTTGAGCACAGATCCAGTGTTTGGGCATTCGTATATTATAATGAATATAGACTCTGACCAATGTAAGACTTTTCTGTTGAATTTAGAAGAATTGTGTGGTTAACATAATTATGTACATCAAACCCTTAACAAGCTCCTTTTTTTTAATAATGGAAATGTGTTGGGTTTTTTTGTTGTAAATATTTATCAACCAAAGTATGGTTATTATGACATGTTTAAGAAATATGTTCATTATATAAAATAAAATTACCGCAAAAATAACTAGATTTGCAGTAAATGATTTATGTAAATTACATTTATTAACCTCTGGAGTCATACAATGTACCAACCTACCGATTTCTCTGTTAACAAACGAGTATAAAATGTCATTAGGTTATCCCCGGAAACGATTTTCCATCGAGTTCTAGAATGTCTCTGAAATCCCGCGAGACTTTGCGTAGCCCTTACATTTACTGCTGACTGCTTAACTACCCAACCCGCACTGTTAAGCAGTTCATATTGGTGCACTGTAAAGTTGATTTACATCCGAAATACTGCTTGGTGAAATCTTACGTATGATGGGTTATCGAATGTTATACAAGGACAACGATATCTAATAAGAACCATCATTACTCGGTTGTAATGCTTTACCGGTAACACTGTAGTATAATAATAATAATATACAGCATTTGATATAGCGCCATATCTAGCTAAAATAAGCCACTCTAAAGCGCTTTACAGTACATAGATATGCAATAAATACAATTCACATATACAGTAATCGATACAATTTTTGAGAAATTCGCAGGAGCTGTCTTATCAGGCGCTAACTACTAGTCCTATGTCACCTGGCTAATATCTCCCTATGTGTGTATGCCTGCGTGTGTACTGGAGATGTCATGTGCTCTGTTTGTAGTGGGACTGTGCTTCCAACGACATCATTAAATGTGTCACCTTACCTGAATGCTACAGCACAGATACCGCAACATCCACCCCAAACCAATTTATACTCCACCTGGGTTGTTGGAGTTGTTTGGGCAGGAGAAAAAACACTTTCTCCGAAAAATCAAGTTCTACACGTGATTAATATTCTATTGGTAATTGGTCAATATTAAAGGGTCAGAGGTCACACTTCACCACATTTGCCACTTCACCAAAAGATGTGGTACATTTTTTTTATTCAAAAATAAGTGAAAGACAATGTAAACAATTGTTTGTATTGATGATACTCTGTTATACTAAACTTTATTATAATTGACGGAGGAAAAGCTTTTATATATTGAAATTATGAAATGAAAACTGGAAAAATAAATTTGGACATCAATTTCAGTCAATTTTGCGGTGTAATGGAGTTTTATATTAACAGGAAGTGCATGCTTGAGAAAAGTTGAATACAAGCTTGTATGGAGTAGTATTTCCCTGTTAAATAACTGTTTCTAATGTAAAATATAGGACTCCCAATTCCCTTATGATTGTTATTTGACGATTGCGTTGGTCTCAAATATCGGTCTCGTGCTCTCGTGAGGAGCGATATAGGATACCATGCTTTCCTAACAATATCAATTCGAAGTAAAATGTCTAATTACTATATCAGAGCAATTAATATCAATTCCGCAATATCTCTACTTTGTCATTATCTTTTAACTCTCCAGTGATTCTGTATCGAAATACAGTGTTTTAAAACGAATGATACATTTTTGTTTGTTTTATTATACTCGATGGAATTGTAAATTGTTTGATATTTGCATTGTTCTGTATTTATTGAATTTCGATATAAATATTTTTATTTTCTAAACTAAGACATATTAATAACTACAAATGTGTTTTACCAATAACAAATGCGCTTTAATAAACAGTATGCTTCCATCAAATTGAGGTATATGTTTTACATTCTATGAAAATGATTTAGTATTTCATAGCCTTGAGGAAAATATCAATAAATGTACATGTATTCTTCGCAGCTTAACGAATCTATAATCGTGCTTTTCAAAATGAAATTACTTTTACGTGTCTTCTGATTTACTATCATTTTTTTTTTTTGTGTTCCTGGTGTTCATATTTTTATGTTTATCAACATATCTTCAATCTAAAAAAAATGATTATAGTAAAAAAAAATATATGTTATTTAAACGAATTGCAAACAGTGTTATTAAGCTAACAATTCAAGGAAATACTACAATAACGGGAAATTACTGAAAACAGCCTCAGGTAAATCTTTATTCACACACGCAACAAATTACCTTGATGTCATTGTTTCAATAAATACTCTAATTCTTTCACAGTCAGTGTTTCTTTTTAATTAGATCTTACCACAATAAACACACAATTGACAAACACGTTTAATTTGTTGCAAAAGCTTTGTATAAGAAAAGTCGAAAATCTATATAGCTGAAACTGGTCGTTAAAAAATCTATATTTACATTTGCTCTGCATCCTTTGATTGCAATGCATTGTGAAGGCAAATGTTGTTATGAGTCTGTAACAACATTTCCTATTGTAACGTCATCAATCTCTATTGTGACGTCATCAATTTCATTGTTGTCAACAGGTAATTTGCAGTTCAAAGATCTGTTCAAAATAACTAAATAAAGCATAACTTATCTATCAAAATGAAAACATAAATTAGTGGTTTTTTTTAGCAAATATGGTTATGGTCCTATAACACACATTGCTATTGCTGACAAACTTACATCCATTGCTTAAGTATACCGGGAAAGTCAATCTTTCGCAATTTGCCTGCGAAATCCAAATTCGCCCAGCTTTATTTCATAATTTCATAATTATGTTAATAATGCTGTTGACTAAAGTTCGCTGTTAAGATAAATTCGCCTCCATTACGGAGGGCTAAAAAAGGCAAAAATTCAACTGCAGCGAACATTTCCTGATATACAGTAAGGTTTTTTCCTGGCCATTGTGCATCTGAGGGTTTCGTAAAATAAAGTATATTAAATGACACTAACACAAGGAGCACCATAACTTAATCCATTTACTCTAAATTACTTTATTTTAGCGTGTATTTTATTTCGCGACCTATGTTTCAATTTGCGTTCGACAGGATGCTTTTTCAGTTTTGAAAGGAGTCATCTATCGAATTAATATTCGAATAAGATTTTGGGTTTCTAATGAAACATTTCTTTAATTAACGCGAAAATAAATCCCCCACGAAAATGCATTGATTTACAATATGAATTGTACGTACTTTAAAGTATAATTTTATAAAACATTTAGGATTTATCATCGTAAGTCTTTATCGATATCATTAACTTAATGGAGAAGATAATTATGTTGTAAGAACTTATTTTTGTTCCATCTGTCAGTGTACATAAAAATGTTTAAAACAACTTTAGATCATCACCCATTTTCGATGCAGCATTTTGGTTTTAAATACAAAGAGTATAATTAATTATATAAGATAAAAGGTAACAAGGAGTTAAATATAACCATTGTCACTATTGCGATTATTTTTTTTCGAAATCCTTTCCAAAAGATGTATTTCAACAAAAGTACCGGTTGCCATGAATTTTACAGGATTGTGGTTCCTTGGAATATTATGTTCGCAAACAGAAATAAGAAAAGAAAACGGAAAATTCTGCATGGGTCGAACTCATAACCTTTACACTGCAAAGCCTACACTTCAAAATGTTGTCATACAAGAAATAAAATGCAAGGCATCAAAACAAGTGTAAAATTTATGGACCACAAAGCCTATGGACAACTTGACGGGGGAAGTTTCTAGACATTTTCTTCATGTTGGCTAGTATGGACTGTGAAAAGATTCATTTATATATCTGAATCAAGATGAGGGGGCTCATAGACTCTCGCACATCTATACACATATTATACACCTTTGTGTTCATACGTCCTCTGGTTATTTGTCTGATGAAGGTGACAGAGTGTATACCGTACTAGTCATTCAAACGTCACATATAAAAACCTATTGGTTGTGCTACATGAATATTTTCATCATTGACAGGGGAAGGTACTGTAAGCCAGACAACTAATCTGCTTGTTGCTTCATCTTGTAAATTGAAGGTAGAATACTCAAAGTTAAACTGAAAAATGCAAAAATCTACAATTTTGAAGAAGATGGATCTTTAACAAGGAAAGCTAAATAGTTAATTGGAATAAGAGAAACTGGGTCATAAAAACTCTGAAAAAAACTCTACTTTTCAAGTATTACTGATACAGTGGTGATCTCCAACTTAAAAGCAGGGTGATCAGGGATTTGAAATGTCCACCTATAAAAAGGGCGTTTTAAGAAAATACAATTGTATAATGTAACGAATTAAAATTATGTAAATATCTTGTTACTGCGAACATATATCATAACGGCGAAAACACAAGAATTTTATAACCGTCAATTAAATGGCATGATGTACAAAATAACCGATTTGATCCTTTTATAGTTTGTACTAAATTCATTTTGGCACTGTGGCCTTTATAATCGCTGATACGAAAATTGTTATTTAAACAGGCTCGATGCACTATATATGATATTTCTTGTGAAATCAAAGTTGTAGTGCATTCTTTATAATGAATGATACGGTTGTGTGATAAAGAGATAAAAATAATCCTACTTCAGATACTTGGCGAAGACAAAGAGAACCAAAACATGATTAATCCTACCTCAGAAACTTCGCGAAGACAAAAAGCACCGAAAACATAATTAATCCTACCTACCTCAGATACTTCACGAAGACAAACAACACCGAAAACATAATTAATCCTCGCTCAGATACTTTGCGAAGATGAATAGAACCGAAAACATAATTAATCCTAACTCAGATACTTCGCCAAGACAAAGAGCACCGAAAACATAATTAATCCTCGCTCAGATACTTCGCGAAGTCGAAGAGAACCGAAAACATAATTAATCCTACTTTAGATACTTCGCGAAGACGAATAGAACCGAAAACATAATTAATCCTAACTCAGATACTTCGCGAAGACAAAGAGCACCGAAAACATAATTAATCCTACCTGAGATACTTCCCGAAGACGAAGAGAACCGAAAACATTATTATTAATCCTACCTCAGAAACTGCGCGAAGACAAAAAACATTGAAAGCATAATTAATCCTACCTCAGATACTTCTCGAAGATGAATAGAACCGAAAACATAATTAATCCTAACTCAGATAATTCGCGAAGCCAAAGAGCACCAAAAACATAATTAATCCTACCTCAGATACCTCGCGAAGACAAAAAGAACCGAAAACATTATTGATCCTACCTCAGAAACTTCGCGAAGACAAAAAACACTGAAAGCATAATTAATTCTAATTCAGAGTCTTCGCAAAGACAAAGAGCACCGAACACATAATTAATCCTACCTCAGAAACATCGCGAAGACAAAAACACTGAAAGCATAATTAATTCTAATTCAGAGTCTTCGCAAAGACAAAGAGCACCGAACACATAACTAATCCTACCTCAGAAACTTCGCGAAAACGAAGAGAACCGAAAACATAATTGTTAGTGTTTTCTTCGTGCGTGTAAGTGACGCATTGACTTTAAACAATTCACCGCACATGTGTTTGGTCGAAACAACACTTAATTCATTATAAACTCTTTCCCGTTTTCTTTTGAGGGAGACAGTGTGCCCCGTTTGTATTTAATGGTTAGCTTGTCAACAGGGAATCACCTGGTTTTGTTTGTCTTCTAATCTCTAGAGTTTTGTTTTATCAAGACCGCTTATCATCACCTCCGAATCGCACCTTCCAGCACAGTTCCGCGTAAAAAACGTACAGAAGTGCCAACAAATACATTCCCAATGGATCTAAAATAAATGTAATGATCACATTTTCAAAGCAACAGAATAACACTCTCCTGTGTATCGGATAGCGTGATTCATTATTAAGCTTCTACTGGTGTCGGCAAGCCGAAACAAAACGTTTGAAATCAACACGCTTATTTCCTTAACACGGGCTTACAATCGACATTGTTACATTGATTGTTAAATGTTTGAAGATGATATTATACTATTGAATCTTGTTGATTTTTTATAATTCAATGGATCGAATAAAAATTAAAACGTTGTTTTGTTACAAGAATTAAAATTACCACGGATTATATTAAACATTTAATCTTGTTCAATCGAATGATGTAATGTTATTCAAGCCCAATACATCACTTGCCTGACGGAGCGATTTATCTTTTAGATTTATGCTTACTTCGTACAGTTCTGCGGAAAATTCAATATGAGTGTTTGGTTCATGATAAATAAGGACCACGTCCTTATCTAAAGTGCATCCAGCCATTTGCCATCTTGCCATTTTTGTAAAACTATTTCTGAAACAATGGAGAGATCATTTACATGAAAAGTTTCCGGAAAAGTTTAGGATAACAATACATCCGATAACATCTTTTAACACAAGGACGTGCATTGAAGTTTCTGTTACACGTCATAGAGTTTTATGCGTTTCAACCTTTATTTCGAAACCTATCAACATATTCGTATTTTTGTCGCTGTTATCAAGCCTTCGGTGATTAGAGCACAAGTTATCGGTGTTCCCAAAACATTACTTCAAAGAAAAAAAATAGACATACACCACGAATGTGTGTCTAAAAGATACATGAAAATAAAGATTAACGTGAAATAAATTTAGGGAAATAGAAATATATTTGTTCACATAGCCGTAGAGATAAGCGTGTCATTTGTAGGCTGTCTCTTGATACGTGCTTGCTGTAAAGACTACGACAGGCTCGATGGTATTTTCCATACCCTAAATTATGATAGAGCAGATACAACCGAAAGCTTGACATTGCAGAGTTGTCATTGTCTCTAGTTTGTTCACGAGTACACAATATTTACATTGAACGTTATCAAAATAAATGTATATTTTTTTAAATCAGTATGTGCCACCATCTTAAGTTAGAATAAGCTATTTACAATCGGGTATCGTTAACTCTGCTATCACCTTTAATCCGTTAGTCCTTACCATCCAGCTAGTACTTTATGGCACAGTTTTGTCCTTTCCATAAGAAATGTTTCATAGAAATCCTGGTATCTCACAATTCATCCAGTGTTTGGCTGGTAACCAAGATTGCTGTTTGTTTTCGTAATTCCACTGTAAAACCCGACCCATTGATGAAATACTCACCACCACTAAATATTAGGCTGATTGGAGAGACCTGCACGGATCATCCAGCTTCCTTGTTTTTAATTCTATGACATGTGACATTGAGGAGATCTAATTAAACTGCTGTCCCGAATAAATCACAGGGATCTTCCATACTGCCAACGATATTTAACTTATTTCCCAACCGAACATGATAGAAGCAGGGGTATTAAATGGTTTATTTTCGTTGGTAGTTCGGTCCTTGTACCCGTTTGTCAGACATCATGGTTTGCTTTTACCTACATTAGTTTTTGATGGCAAAATTTATTAAATTTCATATGTCAATAAATTCCGAGGAGTTTGACTGTAAACCGTGATATGTTTGCCGCAGTTTCTCTTTATTTTTTGCCCTCCCCAATAAGGGCGAATTTATCACGACAGTTAATATTTGTAAGCAATATATAGTAGTTACGTGCGAACATGGATTTTATCACGAAGCGCAAAAATTTGACTGAGCGAAAGAATCACGGTATACAGTTTCCCTTTATATCTTATATAGGTAACTGTGACTTTAAACTTTAATAAATTTAGTTAAACTTTGCTCCTTTAATCTAAAACTTGAAGTCTAACACTCATTAGATATCATATATGGATACATATTAATGGATACTTAACAATATATCCAATGTACGTCACTGTGACCTAAGTTCCGCTTTGCATCCTTTAGTCTGCGATGTATCACACCAATACTGTATTCGGGTAAATTTTCGCTGAAGTTAAAATTTTCGCCTTTTTCGCTTTTTGGAATGGAGTCACATTTATCATTACAGCCAACATAAGTCAACAACATAACTTACATTGGAAATAAATGTGAAAGGCGAAATTAACATCTGGCTAATTTGGATTTTACAGGCGAAGAATGAAAGTTTGACTGGTCGACAATTTCTCGGTATGCAGTATTTTAAACGCAGGTTATTGAGATGAAACTGCCTTAAACTCAAATTCCGAAAAAGCAAAAACTATGGCATATGTTCTGTTCTATGGCAGATGTCTTCTTTGCCACATCTGGTGGAGTCGTTGTCAGAACGATATGGTATATTTCTGACTTCTTCTTACACTGGAAGCGGTACTTGATAGTAAGATATTTAATAAAAGGATTGAATCCTGCTTTAGTGATGAATTGAGTTGTTCTTTAGACAAATTCCTAACATGAATTGCTTCGTAGCTCATTAAATTTGTTTCGAGACTAATTCAATTTATCACCCCATGAAATCGACCAAAGCAAGATTCGAGCCGTATAATTTTCTAAGCATGCGTTTTTCAACAATTGGAACTTGTGAAAATCTATTCAATATGTCACTTATCCTGGAGCTTGTGTAAGTTTACGTATTGACATTATGTAAAATATATAGTGTGCATCATTAAGAGGACCATCATACAACGTTGAAGTGTAAGCCGATATTTCAATACAGCAATATTATGATATTATAAAATACAAAAAAACCCATTATAATTGTCGTGTTAAATTTGTATTTGTTTAATTCTTGCAAAATCTGAAAACATTAATATGTTAACATAGTCAATGTTATGGTCGAATGAAACACTAATTTTGATAGTTTCACTGCGTTGAGAAATTACCGTTACAGTATGATACAACTGTAACATAGGTCGTGGTCATTCCACTGTCACTCTCTAATGAAGTCAAGATTTATTTTCTTTCACAAAATAAAAACAAATCGAATTTCGACAGGGTTAGAATACTTTCCCTATCGTCCGTGAACCACTTAATCAAAGACAAAGTTCTATGTGCAAGCATAAACAAATATAGCAAATAACATGAACAGTACGCACACTCTTGTTTGCGCACTGTACACTATCAGCGTTCAGTGTTTTGCACTGTACCTTGTTACTTGGACGTTTGGACACTTTCATACGTTTATTAAAACAATTTACAAAGGTTCATGACGCAAATAAAAAAACCATTAACGTTGTCCCTGTAAAGCAAGCTACATCCAAACATCTTTGCTAGGGAACCCCAGAAAAACGCAACTTAAACTTAGTACTTCTTGTTGATTCGTTGTCCAATCGGAGGTAATATTATAACTATACCTATTTTTCTTAATTGTCTATACAGTCACGGTTTGGTTACAGTTATTTGGATATCGAACCAATACATGATATTTGATATACGGGAAGTGATAACTATGTTAATATACATGTGTAAGCGAACAATCATATTGGGGCCATGGTGGCTGAGTGGTCCAGGCGGGTGACATTATGCTACCACTAGCTCTCCACCCCTTGGTCGCGGGTTCGAGGCCTACGTTGGGCAGTAGCAAGGTACTGGCCGCAGGTCGATGGTTTTTCTCCGGGTAATCCAGAGCTGTCCTCCACCACTATCACCTGGCACGTCCTTATGACCGTAGCTGTGCATAGGAGGTAAAACACAAACAAACCAAAAGCGTTCATATTAAGTGAGGTTGGGTACATATGGTCAGGAAACACCTATGTTTAACATCCCCGTCCTGGATATTCCTTACTTTTGTATTCCTAGTGATTATTTTAAAGTACAAATAATTTAACCCTGCTGATGGACTAAGGCACGGTAGTGTAGTGGTAGGACGCCGGGCTCGTGACCGAAGGGTTTTGGCTTCGAGTCACGGCACGACAGTGTGTTATATCTTTGAACAAGATGCTTTACTTCGCTTATTCCAGTCTACTCAGCTGAGTTCATGATCGGGCAGTGCTCGAGTCGTTGAATGCTAGCTGTGAGCGCTGAAATGGCAGCACCGGCTGTATGCTCCCCAAGGAGTTGAGAAAGATGTTGGCTGGTTGCAAAGGCCCTATAACCACGGATAATAATTAATGAACCGCTTTGAGACGACCTACGAACTAGGTTGTGATAAAGCGATATATAAGAACCTCGAATGATCATTATTACTTATTATTAATAGAATTGGTCCAATACATTTTAACTGGAGTCATCTGTTGTATACAAAACTAAGTCTGTGACGTTTTGAAAGGTTGTATAGGTACATGTACTTCCATACCCTTTTGCTCTATTTCCACATACGATTCTGAACACTTCAGACATTGATGATTACTCTAGGGACTTTTATAACCACTGATTTATTCATAATGGAGCGCATACGTAGTTATATGGTGCAGTAAAGTGCTTCCTTTGTTTGACTTTCTGTTTCCTTGCTACGTATGTGTAGTGATTAGAGCACAACTCATCTGTGTTCCCAAACATTACTTCAAAGGAAATAAATAAAAACAAAGCCTAGAAATAGTGTCTGAATGATATATCTTGTTCTTCATGTGTCTTTAATGCTATTGTGGTGTCTAGACCATTTCTGTCAATCTTTTTTTACCAGCAGTCAATTTCAATTTTTATGGAAAAGCTATCATGTGAGTTAGCTTACTAAGCAAAATACCATATTTATTTACAAATACAAAGACAAAACCCTCCCTTTTTTTGTCTTGCACTGCGAAACCATGTCACCTTAGTTACGAATGTATGAGTTACATATATACATATACATGTGTATGTTAAAGCCCCAAATTTTGATAAAAAGTTATGCATAATCATATTTAGAAATAACGCCAAATAAAAATAACATCACAATTGTTTAATACATGATATCTTCATTTGTATTTTTCTGATTCTGATTCTTTAATTTTGTTTGCCGGTGTGTTAGGTTCAGACGTACGTGTATATGTTGTCATGAACACTTTTCGCCTGTCCCATATATAACCCAATTCTTTTCGAATGTTTCACACTTTTACACTTCACGTTGATCCTTTGAGATTTCATCCACGTGATCGCCACCCGTACCGTCCGTGACTTGAACCAATTTGAAGCTTCTCTACGTTCAAATCTTTGTGATGTGGGGTATCTGTGACATTGACGAAAGGGGTTCTTGAGGGTGGACTCTTATTCAAAAAAACGTTTTATATTATTTTATTTAATAAAATGGAATGCATTATCCCACAACATGTTAAACATTATAATAGAAATTATGCTTTTTAACGTAATGAAATCATGTTTATTTTTCTAAATGCATATCAGATCAACTTAAGAGCTAGTAATTCGACCCAGTGTCGCCCCTTTGCGTGTGAATATGTTGGTTTGTGCTTGGCACTTCAAGTATTGGTAGACACAGACCGTCTACTGCTGGTGTGAACCTATGGGATGCAAGTGTGACGCACTAATCCTGCAGGGAGCCGGTGAGGGTTCTCTCACGAAATAACGTGATCGCTACAGAACAATATTTAATACTAGTTAATATTCACATAACACGATAGTCCCCTCGACTGTCACGTGACACTCGAATCTAACAGCATACATGTAGGCATGCTGAACTGGTAAACCTATATTTTCAGGAATGAAAGGAAAATGGTGAAACAAATTTCATTTGCGAGGAAATGCAAATACGTCGTTAAAACAACTTTGAGAATATAATATACGTCTACTATTGTGTAGTTTTGAAAATATTTCAGTTAACTTGTTATGTGTATGAGAGCCATAGTTTGTATTCAAAGATACGAATCTACTTCAATTTAGGTATTGCAATCATTCTTGAAATAGTTCAATAAAAACAACAAATAATCCTTGAAATTTTGTATAAATTTTTCGGGCACTTATCTTTAGAATCCGATATCACTAATGGTTTAGCAATTGTATGATAGTAGGATACCGGTGAATCAACATCGCTACTATCTCTCTAACAGTAAGATACATATGAACTGACAAATTATCTTCAGGAATACCTTTGAGTTACGATCTACTGAAAAAGCATTTTTGTAAATACTGAAGGCTAAATGCTGTAAATTTGTAAAAGACCATGTTGGAAATTCGACCACACAAAAGTCCTCCACAGTAGTACGCAATGCCAAAAGATAGAAAACCAATGCATATACAGTGAAACGGGACAGATGACTATATAACTCTATAACGTTACAAATTACAAAATGACAGGAACAAAATCGAGATGACGGTTTCTTAAATGTTCGTCACAAGTCTGCAGCAAACTACATTGAACAGTAGCTAATGCAACTCGTCTTTCAACTAAAATAGTTGTAGCGCTGAACGGTTTGGGATTTTGTACAATATGATAAAAAAATCAAGAAAATCAATGTTCGTTTGCCCTTCTACAAAAAGTGATATCGTCTCTAAAACCAAAATGGTCGTTCAGGGTCCTTTGTACTTTTCCTGTCAATCAAGGTTCAAATCGTGAACAGTCCAGATACTTTCCTTGTCAATCAAAGAATGCTTTAGTACTTAAGAAGGGGATAGGGGTTAATTACACGACATTGGTTACAGTATAGTGCTCCCTTAACGGCCGATTGATAATCTGGCCTTTACATTTTGGCTTGACTGCCATTTTGTATCTTGCTTTGTTCACATTGCATCTCACGCCTGTCCCTACTGGTAGATATGTATGCTTTTCCTTTTTACATAGTATCCTCTCCCCCCTACCTCGGTCTTACAATTAAACAGAGCATTTTACAAATTGATGCCAGTAACCTATTTAGCATTTATATAGATAGACTGATGAACCGAGTTTAGGAATTTATTTGCAATTTATTTAAACGATCATCTAGCTAGCTAAAAGAAGTCAAGACGTTTTGCACAATTGCAATAGGAAATGGAAGACTACTTTAATTTATTTTAAACTTGTTACAGAAGCTATTTTGTTAATATTACAAAAACTACGCTTTTCTGTCTGTCTTGAGGACTGAGATTCAGCCATCTTTGTTCTGTATCTGATGTCCCCATTCTGGATGTCTGTGACGTCAATCATTACCACTTTATGTCCTGATAATGTGTCGCTAGTTATGGGACTTTCTCGTAGAACCACACCGTTCTTGTCTGTAAATGACAGCAAGTTAAGGCTTACATGTAGTATAAGTCTGGGGAAAAACAATATTTCAGCTTTAATCCAAACCAGTGGTGTTGTGGTTCTTTCATACTGCATTTTAATAAATCATATTACTTTATTTTGATTAATAACGGTAACTATGTATTTAATTGGAAATATGAATGGGTAAGTTGCAACAACATCCAAGGTAACTATAGTTTTATTGCATAGAGATAAAAGGATCCAGTAGCGTCAACACACGAGATCAAAATAGAACCTCCAAAACGCATTTATACGAAAAGGAGAAAGAAATGGAACCAAAGATATCTAGACATACCCAAAAGAACAGAGGTATAATTGTTTCAACTGTTAAGTTCATAAGAATAAGTTGTTAGGGTCAAACAATGCAGTAATAAATGCAAACGATCTGTGTAGAGATAAGACGGTTATGTTTAAATTTGTTTTTGTAAGTTACTTGTTGAGTTCGTGAGCAAAATTGTGTAGCTGAATTCGTGAAAGATGTTGAGTATTTTTTCATATAGGTTCCAATTAACGTAATTTAATGTTATTCAAAATATAGTGAAAATATCCTCATCGTTCAGACAATATTATAGTTAATAATGTTCATAAACGGTGGTGTGAATACACACTCAATTGTATTATAGTTGATGATATCATTCGAATCAGCGGCCAGTCAGTAAGTCAATATCTCAACGATGACACTTAATAATTATCACGTTTTTCATTGCATTGTTTTATTTTTTTGCGTGCAGTTTTTTTTTGTTATTTCTACCTTAATATTTCGGAATAAAGAATGGCCATGAAGATGTTTCAATATTATATTTTTCAATAAGGAACTATCTATTATACAAATACTTTTTAGTGGGATCGGAAAACATGACTCATACTTTATAAAAGGACTATTTCTGAATATATCAAAGCATCATGGCAACTTGACAATGTTGCTTTATCTACTGTATAAGCAGTAAGCATAATGACAATATTTGTTTGTAAAATATGAAAATTACTCACCCCAGTGTTTATTTGATGACCTTTTCATAACATATCAAAATCGCCATAGTTAAACGGGGACTGAGCCAATATAGTGTCATTTGAAACGTCACCTGATGAACTTCCAACGAAACGTACAATACACTGACACGAAGTTTAAGGAAGACACTTTTTTCAGAATTGTCGAAATCATTCATACCTCTTCAAAATGAAACAAAAACGTTCCCTCACTGATGAAGTTACAAAGGGCTCATTTGATGTAATGTTCAAGGAAAACAGAAAAAAAACCCACAAATTTAAATAAAAATATATTTTCAGTGACATAGGATGTGGAAATAGTAATGTGGTCTGCTGGCAGAGTTCCCAGGTGTGGCTGGCACCATCTGACCGCTCTGTCTGTTTCTGTTATTAATCTAGACTGTAAGGTCCACTTTAATAATGGGAGTGGAAATGGAACACATGGGACCATCACAAAACTAGACGGTTGTTTTCATTGTAGACGATTTCGTTTTGTTTTTCATTGACACTTTGAACGTAAAAATCAACCACGACGAATCACTTTAATAGTAGATGTTTCAGGAATAAAGTTATATGACATCATAGAAAATACGTGATATCAAAAAAACATATCATGTATGTTTAGATGTTACAAACAAATATCCTGAAAAACAAATGGTTACGACATTAAAAAAGGACATGCATCCCTGTCCATATCATTCGTTCGAATCATATTTATGTTTTTTGAAAGTGGTATCTCTTCTACACTCATATTATCATCAATAAAACCATAGTGGCACCAGAATTTACATTAAACGTTCGATTTTGAAATCATTTCCACTGCATATAACTCTACCGGGACACATAGAAAACATAGTCATTATGAAGGGTGGTATCAAACTCTAATAGCAGATAGAAGCGGAATGCGGAACGAATGCACCGGAGATCCTGACAAGGATATGCGTTATCATAGACATATTCGCTTTCGCGGAACCGCCATACACGTGCCGCTGAGGATAGCAGGGCGCTTCTGCTATATTTAGTACTCCAATGGGATCGGTTTGGAAGGTGTGCTGTTGTATATCGTGACTATAATACATTAACTTTAAAACTCTGGCAGTTTTTCTGTTTTTAATGATCTGCTGCAGTGTCTTTATTGATAAATTACATTGAGTTTAAACATTATTTATTTTGTAAATTTACATTGATATCGACAAAAAATGTCCGAACAAAGGAGCTAGATTGAAGCATTACTGATGTTAGTTCGGCTGCGTTTACTGTAAATAAATGCTTCAAGTTTCCGGCAGGATATAAATATTGGTCACATGTTTTGAATTCAAGCTAACAACACGAATTCAACTTTGATCATTTACAAACTATGGTTTTATCATTTCCTTTTGCATAGAAATTAAGCATGATGCACGTTAACCTGTCTCAATCCATGTTGTAAATTATTGGTAAAGACAAAGGGAGCAAGTTAAAGCTCGTACTAAATTATGGACCAGGCACTTTACAGGGTATCTGCATTTTAAAGGTTCTTTGCATAATCTTTTACGATTTAGAAATTCATAAAAATCACGATTTCTTTATCTTTTTTTTATTATTATTTATATATTTTTTTATTTTGAATACTTTGATGAGATTTAAAGAATATTGAACACACAATGATATTTAGTAGTACTTAAAAGTGTACGAGCGTTTAGAAAGCAAAAAAAAAAAAAAAGGATCTTTCTTTTTGGAACTACTGGTAAGTCGGATTAAGGTCATTGGAGTGTATTGATAAACGGAAACAGGAAGTACATCCCTAGTTGAAAATCCAATGTAGGGAGACAGTATCACAATTTCCGCAAATTCTAATGTTTAATATTAAACTGATGAACATTGTATGTTTATTATTGACAGAACAGTGTGTTCTCTCAATATTAAAGTATTTCAAAGCAATCCAGGCATTGATTCAGGGGTTTTTATCAATGAGTCACATGTGTCCATTTTTCTGTACTTCAGGAAACCGGCTACCTATATTACTACTGTGAAGTTTTTCAAGAACGATAACTCTTACCTGCAATTACTATGTGTATTGTTTTATTATAAAATGTCAATTTTTATATCGTGTATAGAGAATTAATTTTACACAATTTCAGCATTTATTAAATTGATATACATTAATGCAATACTTATATATGTCAGTATCATTTTTATTGACATTATTTTGTAAAAATATTGTGTCTTTCACTTTTTTTTCAAAATTCACTCCTTTTTATATAAATTTCCATTTAAAATCCTTAAAATTCTGACAACCTATATTTTTTTTGTGGCAGAAAATTATCTTTACTTTAAAGCAATATTACTATAAAATTTGAAGAAATTCTACTTAGAAATGGTGACACAATTTTATTACCTTAAGTAAAAATTCGCTTGATTTTTCGTAGATCAGTTGGCACGCAGATTTTGTACATTGTATGACTACAAACTCATAGCTATACATTCCTGTAAGATGGATTTCCGGTTTAACTGCAGTAACTCATTATTTAAAAAAATCTAGCGTCATGATTTTTATTATTCCAGTATCAAAGAATGTCTTAGCTTTCTCTCAGTACCACCAAGTAAAAGAAAATTATGAAAAGTTTATACTCCAAAATAATAATAAAAAGTGTAAGACTTTTTTAAGGCTCATTATAAGTAGCCGCTGAAAAGCTGAAATTAAACAACTATCACCTGTCATATAATTTATTCGATTCATTTGATTCATGAAAATGTACATGATGTACTTTTTAAGTATTGTTGTTGATTTACCTATTCATTGTACATGTTGGTGCAAGGTAAAACCTCAGAACCCTTACATCTGATCATAGACCGATCCTATACTACACAGAAAAACTATGTCTCACTGATAAATAGTCAGGATGGTATTTTAAATAGTGTAAAACGGTAATAATTTCAATAAATCAATAGTTTATTGATCATATGCAGCATGTCTGTTGTAATGCAATACCACAAGAAATCGATTTCGAGAATTTTTAAAACTTCCAAAAATATTTCTGAAACCTGTCTTTGAATTAAGCCCCTTTGTGCATACGCCTGACATTGGAGTTACTTAATCACTTCTGACAGATATCGTTAAATGTTTACTTTGCTAGCTAAATGACGTATTATTGTTATTTTTATTCAATGACTATTTAAACTTAAAATGATGTGGGCATGCCCAGAGATTCAAAATCAGATCATATACGCAAAAATACTTAAATGTTTACACATTTTTCTCCAAAAAATAATTTGAAAATTTCGTATTCATTTATACTTAATAATTAACTTTTTCTCTCTCTATGATTTTAATTCTTTTTTTTTTTTGCTTTTCTAAAAATTATTATAAAAATAAATCAGATTCAAAGGATATCATATTATGATAAGCTATAAAGCATAAAAGAATCAAATGTTACACAATATCAACATACCGGGAATTAATAGATCACAACGATAACACACCAAGGCAAAGCATACTGAACCACACACAGAGACAGAATATACCACAGCGTCAACACACAGAAACAGAATTTACCACAGCGTCAACAGACAGGGATAACATGTACGGCACCGTCAACACACTGGGACAAAATGTACGACAGCGTCAGCATATGATAACAAAATATGACACAATGTCAACACACAGGGACAAAATATACCACAGCGTCAACACACAAGGAAAAAATACCGCAGCGTCAACACACCAGGCAAAATGTACGACAGCGTCAGAAAATAAAAACAAAATATGCAACAGCGTTATCACACATGGACAAAATGTACGACTGCGTCAGCACATAAAAACAAAATATACCACAGCGTCAACAAACAGGGATAAAATGTACGACAGCGTCAACAAACAGGGATAAAATGTACCACAGCGTCAACACACAGAGACAGAATATACCACAGCGTCAACAGACAAGGATAACATGTACGACAGCGTCAACACACAGAGACAGAATATACCACAGCGTCAGCACACAGAGACAGAATATACCACAGCGTCAACAAACAGGGATAAAAAGTACGTCAGCGTCAACACACAGAGACAAAATATACCACAGCGTCAACAAACAGGGATAAAAAGTACGTCAGCGTCAACACACAGAGACAAAATATACCACAGCGTCAACACACAGAGACAGAATATACCACAGCGTCAACAAACAGGGATAAAAAGTACGTCAGCGTCAACACACAGAGACAAAATATACCACAGCGTCAACACACAGAGACAGAATATACCACAGCGTCAACACACAAAGACAGAATATACCACAGCGTCAACACACAGAGACAGAATATACCACAGCGTCAACAAACAGGGATAAAATGTACGACAGCGTCAACACACAGAGACAAAATATACCACAGCGTCAACACACAGAGACAGAATATACCACAGCGTCAGCACACAGAGACAGAATATACCACAGCGTCAACACACAAAGACAGAATATACCACAGCGTCAACACACAGAGACAGAATATACCACAGCGTCAACACACAAAGACAGAATATACCACAGCGTCAACACACAGAGACAGAATATACCACAGCGTCAGCACACAGAGACAGAATATACCACAGCGTCAACAGACAAGGATAACATGTACGACAGCGTCAACACACTGGGACAAAATGTACGACAGCGTCAGCGAATAAAAACAAAATATGCAACAGTGTTATCACACATGGTCAAAATGGACGAAAGCATCAGCACAAGAACAAAATGTGCAACAGTGTCAGCACACATGGACAAAATGTACGACATCGTCAGCACATAAGAACAAAATATACCACAGCGTCAACACACAGGGACAAAATGTTCGATAGCGTAAGCAGACAAAATACACAGCGTCAACATTTAAGTGTAAGCTCACCACAGTGATAACATACAGGGACAATATATCCCAAATAAATTGTTTAAAAAAAATGTCAAAATCATCTTCGTTCTCCATGCGGAAATAAAGAATATCAAAACAATAATGAGCATATATCCCAAATTGTTAACACGTAATGTCAAAATATACCACAACGTTGAAACGTAAAGATAAAAACTAAACTGAATTCAATATTAAATTATATGCATATTAATTAAGTGTAAAAAATCAACATCGTTCTCCATACGCAAATATAGAGTAATAAATAAACTACATGTACAGTACCAAAGAGTTAAAATCGGAAGTCAACGATACAGGAAACTTACAGCTGATACACCAAATGAACGTTCGCACGAATCTCTCCACAACCAAGAGGTCAATGGCTACGTGGACTCGCAAGGGTTTGACATCAGAATGGAATGATACCTTAGCCTACAACTGCTTTTTTTTTAAACTAAGCTGACAGTGCTTTGCATGGAAATGGCAGATATGGAGTAAATGCTGACAATACTTAAAACATTGTGCCCTTCTTAATCTATCTCGCAGGCGTCCAATTTCCAGCTCATTTACTACACAGGCTTGTCCCCAGCTGCAGTAGCACGTTACCTTTCATGAACCCTAATAGAAATCGAAACATCTCATGTTTTTCAATTTATTGCTCTTTTAGGTGTTTTATTACTTCATATCTTCTAGTAATTACTCTGGTCCAAAAGGCAACAGCAAACACTCAATAATATCTATAAATCTAAAACATTGAGGTACCTATTAGTAAACATGTTTCTTTGTTGTCTTCAAACTGTAATTGTTTATATTTATAAACAGTCCCAATATCGCAGTGCACATGTCTGGTAACTCTTACATATTATAGGCACCACAGGACACAGCTTAACTGTGCCCACAAGGTAATTAAAATGACTGCATAAAAGATATGGCTTCCCGAGTCCAAAATGTAAGGGAAATATTTTGACAGGCTTGTGATTTTGTGCTTGAAAGACATGGTCTTTTGATATTTTAGAACCAATAATGACTCTTAATTGGACGAAATGGCAACATTTTGCAGTGAATGTTTACTTTGTCTGGCTAAGTTTCTTCAACTGTTTGCTAAAATGAAGTAGATGTTTTCTTCTTTCGTAATCGTGTTTTCATCGTGTTTTCATTTGCTGTCTTTTTCGGAGGTAACCAAATAACAATTGTACAGTACATAAAACATCAGTGCTTATTATCCTATTCGTAATCAATGAACGTTGTGTTGTATGACCATCTGTTCTTCAGTCCAAGTACAGCGGTGTTTCGTTCAGTATATGTAGTTAAAATACCAGTACGATACAGTGCTGACATCAGACCAAGCAGTGTGGATATGTGAGAGCTGGCAATTATGTTGTTATGTGATGAGGTTGCGCCTAAATTGGAGAAAGGTTTACACGTTAAGCGGGGGAATAAGGTTACAGACAGGAAGCAACGCCTAGCTATCGATCACACATTAGCTTATGATTTGTTAGCTGAAGAATAAACTTTCATCTCAAAATAATTAATATAGAGATAGAGTCTGCCGAGGGATATCGCTGTAACCTTGTACCCTGGGGACTTGTTTGCAGACGCACGCGGCGTAAATCATTCCCCAATGGCCACGCCACTTCGACAAATTACACGTGCATTACGTTCGTGTGTGAGAACCCCTCATTGGTGTGAATCTACGATGCTAAATGTGATGAAATTCAATTTAGTTGCCTTGTCCATTAGGCGATGCTATTAGTCATACTAATTTCATATATCAAGAACGAACTCATATTCCAATGCATCTAGATATGGGAAATTAATATATATATATATTATGATATGCTTGCGTCGTTCCCGAGACTTTGCAGCTAAAATATGTATTCCCGTATATATAGTAACACTGATGGTGTACATCCGGGATAGTATCAGGTTGACCGGTACCACTTGTGGTGCAGGAAGTATTTACAACATCCGGATCACTTAGTTGTACTTCCGGTCTTCTTTAGGGATCCAAGTCGTATTATTGTTTCGTTAAGTGTAACCGCGGTTCTAGTAGCTAACTTTGTCTGTATAAATTGGCGTTAACCTGCTTTAATATCATTTTCTTTATTTTAAAATTATTGAAAATGTAAAAAAAAAAACATCACGTATGCATTTGATGGTTTCCTACGTTTTGTCCATTCGTGATTGAACACTTTGTTAACTTATTTGTTAGTTCTGCTTATTTTGCTCAATATAGAAAAACAGACCTCACAATGATTGTATACAGTCGCGTTTTGGTCATTGCGATGATGCTCGTTGTCTCTTCCATGTGTTTTTGAATTTGTTAGAGGAACCATACCATTGCCTATGTGTTGTTTGTTACGATATATTCTAAATAACTTAATTACATCGATTCGATTTCTTTTTATGATCACTTAATCCTTTCACCACTGTAGACCATAAACGACACATCCATATCAATGCATGGTAAAGTCTAATTAAGTAACATAGGGGTGGAAGGGCTAAGCGTTCTTTATGTGCACTCTAAAGATTATGTAATACTTGCATTATTGTTGCTATATACATTATGCAATAAGTTTCAGATATTTTAAATGAGCCTGAAAATGTTTTAACATCGAAAGATGTAAAAATAATGATCAACGTCTACTACAGACCATTATGACCAACACTCTCTTTAAGCCCATTGTGCGTTTGCCATTTTTGGTTTGATTTGTTTCCCAACGGAATACTTACGAACAATAATATCAAAAATCTGACCCGGAAACCCAGTTTATCAGGTCGATACAATCCAGTGACAACTCGTCAGTAATAGTCTAGCCAATGGCGTTTTTATTTTATTTTTACAGTGGTTATCCTGGATTTAGCAAGGAAGAAGTAAGCCAGATTATACGATATGGGCAAGTATTCTAGACTTTATGAGATACTCTTGTTCTAAAGCAGTACTGTGTTGTGTTATTTTAGTTTACAGGCAGTATATTGTTTTAGACTGTGGAAATAAACAGACATGATCCCCAAAGAGTACAGCGATTATATACTGTATAACATGAAATATTCGTGAGTATTTTCTTTCGTGGTTTGAAGCCATTTAGATCGTTTCCTGGTACAAACTTTCGTGGATGCCCCCAATATAAACAAAAGGTAGACAAGTATATCAATTAAATTCGTTGTAATTATTTTCGCGGTTCCGTAGACTCCACAAAAAACCACGAATGTTTATATACAACGAACATTTCATATTCTACAGTAGAACAACTCCTTGTTCACAAAAATGAATTGATGCACTTACAACCCCAAAGTTTAGTTTTTAATTACTTAAGACTTTTCGATCATTCAGTACAGTGCATATAAAACAGTGCTTACACACAATTTAAGTATAGCAATATGGCTGAACGCAAACAAAAACACGTCTTGGTGTAATGTAAGCTAAACAATCGACGATATCAATCTGACGGTTCAAACTGATAAGGCATTTCGGGGTCTTATAAGGGTCTACGCATTGCGATAAAAAGGGACGATACAGGTAATTTATATCGATGTTTAAAACATATTGGATGAACAAATGTAACTTTACTTCATAAATTTCCACGAACATAAATCTGCTGCACCCATTGCAATATTTGAGATCTTTGTATTGTTTTTATACTTCTAACTACCTTTTATTTCCTATGGCCTTGCTTGGCAAAACCTCATATTTGGCTTTAGTGTCAATCGTTCACTCAGGTCGAGAAGGCAATAGGTTCTGTCCTTAGGCCGGGATAAACACCAAAGTCCTACAAAAGTGGAAGCTGGTTTCCCCTGCTTAAAGTTTAGCATTTAGCTAGGGGAATGGCAACAACTGGTTCAACCGTTGTCAGAATAATAGGACCGGGCGGAATGCTTTGCTGGGTGCCGGCGGAATGCTGTGCTGGGTGCCTTCGGCATGGTATTTCAGTGAGGCAGCACTTTAAAGTCGGCATCAGATCCGCGCCTATCACAAGGAGGCAAATACTCCAACATACCCTGTCTCCGGCACACATACACACATGTATACTTACACAACACACATAGAGGCATGTTCTTAAATGACCTCACCTGACGAATGCTTCATGAAAGCACCTACGGCCGTTTATGTGGTGTCTAATTAAAATTTCACCCGTTCATACTTGCATTAACATTTGAAAAATCGAGATTCAATCGCTATTCCATCTTTTCGTATTGCAGAGTTATCTGCTCTTGTGAGCAGGTATTGATTGTTACGTCATTTGTTTGTGAGAGTAACATCATCAATGTTTGAGAAAACGACGTAATTTTCTTACAAAAACCAATGACGTAACAATCAATGCCTGATCACAAGAGAAGATAAGTCTGCAATACGCAAAGACGGAATATAATTTACATATCAATATATCATTAAAGGTCGAAATATTCGGATTATTCTTCTCCTGTATTATTTGTTCTGCTTTTCTTTAAATGCAATAATTTAGTTATACAATCCAACGTTTAGGATTTACTCTACCGTACATAGGTGTGTGTGGACTCTCGCGGTTCAAATATTTCCGATTTTTTTCAAATCCGTTAATTAGTTGTAGATAAGGAAAGTGCCTGTTTCAAACACTTTTAGATACCTTCTTATCTCATATTTGAACCTGAACCAAACAAAGTAAACAGTATACAAAAATATCCGATGTACAAAGTGTCTAATCTTACCGTCCATAAGATCGGACCGCTAGCGCTAACTAACGATTGTATTTTCTCTGTGTGTCGCTAGCACTAAAACTTACACGAAACTTGAATTTCGCTGAAAACCTTCTGATAGGTGCGTTTGAAGCATTGCACGTTAGCCGTACTTTTGGAGCCAGCGGTTTCAGACAACACTGGCTGTAATTCTCGTGTTTTAATTGAGTTATATTTCCAGTAGAAAGTTGAGATTATAATAAAATAAAGAAAAGCGAAAGTAAGGCTATATCTGCCTTCCACAAGATCGGCCAAGACGCCATGCCCTCAGCGACTTGCTGTCCAATATGGCTTCTCTGTCTGTGAACTGGAAGCCCAACTTATAGGACTACAAAACCTTTGGGAAACGATAAGGATCAACTTCACTACCAACAGTCGAGCTGTTTTTCTGTTTTGGCCAAATGCTTCTTTGATAATTTGAGCTTAGGCGTTGAGATTAAAACTTCAGAAAAGACTGGTCTGTTTCTTATTTGTAGACTCCTAGTAATCAAATTTGGTCACCTATTGTTAAGAAGCACTAACCAATTAACCTTTTCTCATACTAAGAGGTAAGTGCAAGAACCAACATCTTAGATAAATCTCAGACACAAAAACAACTGACTATTTTATTTTATCATACAGTGATAAATGATTAGAAAAAATAGGGACCAAATTTTGGCACCGGTGATATTTGCAGAGGTACATGTATCTGTCATCATTCCATTCAAATCCTCTGATTAAGCTGTTTTAGAACATTTCATTTTATGTTTATGAAATCAAATCGTTTTAGAAATCAAATTAAACATTATCTATTTTACAATAAATACGAAACAATTTCTATCGACTTATAATATTCAGTCTTGTTGGCCAGGATTGTACTACGCAGGGGGTCTTGATATGGAAGGGAATTGGGGTATCCGGGAAAGACGAACGTGCACGTGGTCGGGCAGGTAACCAACTACCTTTTCACGTCCGATCGGGGAATCGAACCCCGGCCGTCTTGGTAAAAGGCGAGTGCGATATCCACTACGCCACCAGACTGCCGTAAATTTAATTGTGAATGGGAGATTGCTTTGAAGGTTACAAAGGTCCAAATCGTTTTAAAAAGAACACGTAAGAAATAAAACTGTTTGTTTGTCAGGAAGAAGAAATATTGGGGCTTATAGTGACATTTGTTCTATGTTTGTTAAACGTTTTGCTCTTTTCACCGTTGGCGTTATACACTACCAGAGACTGTTAAAGACTTGTGTGTTCTGCGGAACCAATCAATCGAGAAGGTGTCAAGCGCTGTGGTCAAACTGATCAGCAGTTAGAAACATAAATCCCGCAGCAGAGGCAATCAAGGTCTGTGATTGGTTGAGCCGCTGTCGTGAGTTGGACGCAATACATCGTAAAACACAACATTTAAGCGCGCGAATTGTTATTTACTATTTACCTAATGTGGCGATTTTGACCGGATTAGCTAGGCACTTGGGTATCTTTATGGGGTTCTGAAAGTCATAAAGACGGGAAAGGGGAAGTAATTTCGACATCCGAGTTATCTAGTGGATAGTTTCAGGGGGAAAACACAGTTGTGTAACGTACAATAGATCAAGTTCAGGGCTTTCTGAAACGTATATCAGCATTTCTCCCTTAATTGGAGAGATATCTTACCCCATATTCTTTTATTTACCAGCCTGCACAAATAGATTGTACATGGCAATTTTTCTTCTAAATTCTAAAATCTTTCATCTTCTGTGACTGTCTTGACTTTTTCGTACCTATGAAGTTTAAGGAGAGAATAAGGCTGTTGTATCCTTCTGAAAAATCGTATGAGGCGACTAAAGTGGACCCCTGCAGAATCTGTGTCCTCTGCTTTTAAAGCATCGCAGTTATATAAATTGATCGATGCCCTCATTGCAACACTTCTGACTTTTATTTGTTTCTTTTCCCTTATTCTTCTATTTACTCTTTCCTTCCGGCGGTATTTCTTTGGTATCTGTGATTATACCGTTGTGTTGGAAGAATGTGATAAGGTGTAGTGTCATGCTACTGAGCCCAGGTTATATTTCAGTGAGATCGCACTTTAAAGTTACCCTTGAATGCCTCCATCATCAGTAAACACTGTCGTCGTGTGACCTTCGTTGTTACAATGACGTAAAACATATGACAAAAAAACAACAAAAAAACAAAAAACAAAAAACAACAACAACAGCAACAACAACAACAAGAGACTACCGAAGTGTAAAAAAAAACATAATTCAAACTCAAAACCCAGGGCAAAACGTAAACAGAGGAAACATTAACAAGGAGACTCTTGAAAAAATACCAAGAATATGACCAGGTGTTCCGGAAGGGTAAGAGCCTTCGGCATCCTCGACGACCTACCATGTAAATCTAGGTAAAATCCAAGTAATGCCACGTCCTCAAATCCAGAACTAGAATAGTGACAACACAAACCAAAAGACATACTAATGAGCTTAATCAAAACCCCTCATATCACACAAAGAGATAGAATGAAACAGAATGTATTGAGTCACGTTGCTGTTTATCCGGGGACATTTGTAATATAGAACTTGCACGTGACCAAAACCTATTTATAACGATTCCTACATCATTGCACATAAACTACAATGTTACAATATTACACAAAGAAATAGCAAAAAAACAAATGTGTTTACTCATGTTGCTGTTTATCATAGGACATTGTATTACATTAACTTTTATGTGATAAAAACCTATTTATAGTGATTTCAACACCAGTGCACATAAACCACAATATGACTGCTGTCATAATACCGTTATGTCTTTACATGTACACTTTCGAGATTTTCAAGTAAACGCAGCAATGTGTCACATTTTGAAATTTCAAAGACATCTGTAGATTAATGGATTCGATGATTAATTATATTCAATGAAATAACAGTGTGTATTATCGTACAAATGAAAGTTCCAAACAGCGTTCTGAGGACAATAAACACTAGTTCGGCATCAAGACCGACATAAGTATAGATTTTATGACAATCATTCTTGAAAGAAACCAATTGATGGTTTCCGGTACGCCTCCGACTGTGGTATGCTGCACGCACTGTCATAGACACGCAATCAGTCCTGCACGTGACGATGAGGACCAAGATTTGATTCAGCGGCTAGTTAATTCGTCGTCATAACCACATCAAATGTTACCGCTCAAGGTTAATACACAAGGGAGATAATTATTTAATTACATCGCGTGTTGTTCACTCTGGAGGGGGGAAATTGTCTATGGGGGTGGTCATCAGATCTTTGTATTAGATTGTAGTACCACTGTTTTACGACCCAGTGGAGTTGTTGTAGAACCCTCATCACCTTCCCGTCGGTAGATAACCGTACGTCGTCCTGCACAGCATGGCCAACAAGTAGCTATATATAGTTTTACTCAAACTCTGGATTTTGCCGACAATCTTTTAAGAAACTACTTTCATCAATTTGCCACGTCTTGAATATTTGAATGGTGAAGAAACGTTTTGCTTTGATTACATTACATGGTATGAGACCATGTTTACGTGTAAGTTTGCCAGAAATTGAAATATTTCTTTTCTTATCAAAACATAATCTGTCATATTGCGGGCTCAGTATTGTTAAGATTCTATTTCAAAGATTACCCTTGGTTTACATAGGCTATTTTCCACTGATTAATATGATCTAACATATGATCAGTCTGATCACAAGTTGCCGGAAATATGTTTTCTTAAATTTACATGAAACATAAGCACACACACACACAC